>NC_088718.1:1978000-2286000 GCF_963576615.1 Watersipora subatra
GCAAGGAGTAGTAAGTATAGTTGGCCAGTAATAATGTGATTACAGCAAGGAGTAGTAAGTATAGTTGGCCAGTAATAATGTGATTACAGCAAGGAGTAGTAAGTATAATTGGCCAGTAATAATGAAAAGTGGTGTTAAACAGTGGGAGCCAAATAAAAATTAGGAGCCCGATAGTTGGCACTGAACAATTGACATCACAGAAAGGGCAACAAATCGATTCAATTCAAACAGCACAGCTGTGTATAATGCTAGTCATCATTCATAGTTGGAAGAACCCAGCCTCTCCGATCTAGATTTCCGATTTAAAGATTGACTTGCAACAAAATTCACATTACAGTTATTTGGTATCAAAAGGTTCACCAAGTCTTACTCTGTTGTGTTGTTGGTGCAAAATATATGGAAATGTGATTACAGGCTCATCAAAATGATTAGCTAATTGCAACCATCACGAAAACGCCATAGATTATAATCTCTTTCCAAAACGGCTCAAATGGTATTTGGCTGAACACGATGGCTTCTGTTTACACTTTCATGCAGCCTCATTCGTCGAAATATTTTCACAAATAAACTTCACGCACTCAATAAAATTATGTCTATTGTCCTTACGCATCTTTTTCATCATCATTGTAATGCTGTCACTTAGAGCACTAATATCTCAAAACGTACCGTAAAAATTTGTTTAATGTTTCAACTATAGCTCGAAGGAGTGCATATCATCCTCTGATAAACATGAGGAGCCTGTTGGTCACCAGTGGTAGTCGAAAAATACTGCAGAATTTCTCCGCACTATTTGACAGGAAGTAAGGGTCACATGATCAGATTACGACTAGATGATTAGACCAGGCTGAAACGAAACTGTAAAGTAGCAAGCATTTATCTTTGACAAGGGTTTTCTGGTAGAGCCCGAAGTGTTTATCATAAACTAATGCTACGAGACATTTTTTATAGAGCCTTTGATTGGTCTTTAATTTGGTCTTGATAACATCACGTATCAAAACAATAACCAAAATATTTGTGTTTGTAATCGAAATAAAGAGATTCTAAACTACGGCATTTTTGTGATGGCGGCGATTAACTGTTCGTTTTTGAGCTTTTAAGGGCTTGTAATCACATTTCCACATATTTGGCAGCTACAACACAACAGAGTAAGACATGGTAAATCTTTTGATACCAAGTAACTGTAATGTGAATTTTGTTGCAAGTCAACCTTTAACAAAAATGTAAATGTAAGGCATCAGAGTCCCCATAGACAATTTACGTCACCATAGACAACGTGAGTCACCATAGACAATGTGAGTCACCATAGACAAAGTAGGTCACCATAGACAATGTAAGTCACCATAGACAATGGAGGTCACCATAGACAATGTAAGTCACCATATACAATGTAAGTCACCATAGACAATATGAATCACATTATATAATCTAGGTCACCATAGACAAGGTAAGTCACCATAGACAATGTAAGTCACCATAAACAATGTGAGTCGCCATAGATGAAGTAGGTCACCATAGACAATGTAAGTCACCATAGACAATGTAGGTCACCATAGACAATGTAAGTCACCATAGACAATGTAAGTCACCATAGACAATGTGAGTCACCATAGATAAAGTAGGTCACCATAGACAATGTAAGTCACCATAGACAATGTAGGTCACCATAGACAATGTAAGTCACCATATACAATGTAAGTCACCATATACAATGTAAGTCACCATAGACAATGTAAGTCACCATAGACAATGTAAGTCACCATACACAATGTAGGTCACCATATACAATGTAAGTCACTATATACAATGTAAGTCACCATAGATAATGTAGGTTACCATAGATAATGTAGGTCACCATAGACAATGTAAATTACCATAGACAATGTAGGTCACCATAGACAATGTAAGTCACCATAGACAATGTAATTCACCATAGACAATGTGAGTCACCATAGATAATGCAGGTCACCATAGACAATGTAAGTCACCATATACAATGTAAGTAACCATATACAATGTAAGTCACCATAAACAATGTAAGTCACCATATACAATGTAAGTCACCATATACAATGTAAGTCACCATAAACAATGTAAGTCACCATATACAATGTAAGTCACTATAGATAAGGTAAGTCAGCATATACAACACTTACCAAACTGGGGAAACTTTTCCAAATTTTTCAGTTCATCACTGCTCAACAAAGTATTCCTGTACTCTCTATTACCACAATCAAGTCCCTTAACAAACCTGCAGAAGGCAAACGCCTTCGCATGTTCAGTCATGGGGTTGTCCTCTCTACTCCACTTCTTCAAGCTGCCGCGGCAGAATACACACTGTACTTTATCTTCCACACCTGTCAAATACACCAATATCTAAGAAGAAAGAATATTTAACAATTTTGTTAGAAAAACATTATCGAAGCAAATTTTGATGTCAAAATCTTTAATGACTTGAGCTGATTGAATGATCAAATGGTGTTAGCTCATGATTATATATAATTTTTTCGCTTCAATTCTAAGCAAAACATCCCCATTTTTCTTTTATTCACTACTACTGCCGCTTGCTTTAGTCAAGCCATAAGTTGAAGTTGGATATGCTGGAAGCCAAAAGTACTAGAAAAATGCTGCGACATTAGCATTAACATTATCTAAGCATTGTCGAACCAACCGATGTGAGGGAGAGTTGCACGCATATATGTGGTTTTACAAAACGCTGCTATTCAAGAAACGTTGCCTTAGGAACATCAGACAAATTTTGATAATAACTTTTAATTTGAGCCACATATTTCCTCAAGCCTTCTGTCGTATGTCATAATTAGAAAATACTGAAAATCCCTGTTTCATGTTTTGAAACCGACCTTCAAAAAAACAAAGACACAAGAACTGGTGGAGTCAGACAATCTCTGTAACAACATTTGACTTCACAATTAACAAAAACAAGAATGAAAGGTCTGATTCACTACATAATTATCCCAAGTAAAACAGGTGATGTCATTTAATTAGAAACAAGAGAATCTGAAACAGGAGTACTACATCACACTACTAATAAGTACTACTGTACACTACTAATATCTACTACTGTACATTGCATGTTATCCAATGTGCTTACTAATATTGCTTACCAAGGTAGTAAAAACCAGCCTGAGCCATTTTCACAGCAGACAAATTGCCATTATGAGGCCAGTTTCCTTGAAAGGTTTTCCTCCTTTTTTGTTCCTCGAGGAGGAGTGACTGCCTTTGATCTGATGAAAGCTCAGTATTGATGTAGCTGAGATACTCCTGTGGTTGCATTTTATCTGCAAAAATGCTGCTTGTAATTCCTATATGCGTTTATAAAATAATTTTAAAGGTGTCGCGGGTAGCTAAGAATAAGCCATCTTACCAAGTTTCCACAGTGTATTCTGAGTTAGTATCTGATGGTGCTCCGGTGACGAATTAACTACCACATATGTAGTAATTTTTTTCCAACCAGTCACACTATTTAGTTCCTTAAAGGTGCTATGGCATTCAGCTACCTGAAGCTCTTCTCGCAGAGAAATTCCCTCTTTCTTTACTAGCTTAGGTTCTTCACCTGCACCGCAGTAAGACGTGTTGATCATCAAACTGAACTTGCATAAAAAGGTTTTTAAATAAAATTTTAGCGAAATAAAACCTAGACATATTAGTACAGTAGACGTTCCTACAACGCAAATAATCTGTTCCAGGAACATTTACGTTACAGAGATTTAACGTTATAAGAACAGTAAAATACATTTAAATTGCCTAATCCGTTCCAGTATCTTTCCAAATTCACTCTTTTAACAATATAAAAAATAAGGCAACTTTTTTATCTGTTACCTCTATCGTATCTGTAATATTATTAGCTTGCATTGTCAACCTATCTCTTTTTTCTGATCAATTTTACTAGTTTTATACACTAATTGTAATAAATTTACAATAAGTTGATGGGAAATGCACACATTCCACGTCTGTCTATGATGATTTGTTTATTTTTTTCTAGACAGTAAAGTCTATTCTGAAAAGTAAAGCTAATAGCATTTATTTTACACTTCTACAATAAAGCAAAACCAAAATATAATTTTAGTATAAAAAAAGCTCTGTCTACCTGTCCGTCTTCTATCTGTATTCAGAGATCAAGGTTGGGATAAAAGCTAAATTTCAGCAATACTTTCAACTCGTGACATTCAGATTGGTAGACTGACACTGTATAACGCCAGCACCAATTGATTGTATTTATTAACAATTGCGCAGTTACCTATTCTCTGTTTTGTTGACGCATCTGACGATCTATCACGACAAATTAAAATGTCATAGAAGTTGTATATATAAGGTTATAAGTATGTCGTTTTTTCTAATAAGTGTTACTATTCAAATTGAATTTGAGAAGTTGTCCCTTCTTGACACTTCACATTATATGGGAATTTTTACGTAGCACAAAACAAAAGATTTGCATAAATTTTTACATTTTCTATAATTTACGTTTACTGCGGAAGTATATGTTAAAGGAGCGTCTACTGAATATACAAAATAAAAAGCACAATGTTCAATGTTTATGTTTACTTAAAACATGCATCGTCCATAGACCAATTGAAGTGACAATAATAAAAGGCTGAGCTGTGAAAGCGAGTCCAATCACATCGCGATATACAGAGTTAAACCGCTCCAACATTTTCTTTGTATATCCAAATCTATATATGTTTGAGAAAATATTTATATAAGAGTACATGGTATTCAGTTTAATTGGTTTGTGAACCTAAAAAATTAATATATATATTTTAAATTAATTGCATATGGCATCAAAATTAATTCATTGTAAAAAACTAAATTTAAAAAGTTATATTTTATGTTGAAATAAAACTAATTAAGTGATAATCAGTGAGAAAAAGTTTTTATTGTCACTTTACTATGAAGAGCTGTGAACAGAGAAGTAGGCGTGGCAATGTGTAGGTTCAGTGACAGAGTGAGGGACAGAAATGTGCAACTTCAACTAGTTATAGTTTAAACTAACTTAATTTAAATGCTTTTTATTATTTTAATCATTTGGAATTTCAACCAGTTGGTTTACGTTTACTTACAAAACTAGCAAGTTTAAAAAATGTCAGAAATTACTTCATATGCTCATAAAAACATTGCTAAAAACTTCCCCTCGGGTCGAAAAGCCCAAATGCAGAAGAAGTGATTGCAAGTTGAGGTTTCGCCGTATAAGTGAATGTATTAGTAGCAGTTACATAGAGTGAATGTATTAGTAGCAGTTACATAGAGTGAATGTATTAGTAGCAGTTACATAGAGTGAATGTATTAGTAGCAGTTACATAGAGTGAATGTATTAGTAGCAGTTACATAGAGTGAATGTATTAGTAGCAGTTACATAGAGTGAATGTATTAGTAGCAGTTACATAGAGTGAATGTATTAGTAGCAGTTACATAGAGTGAATGTATTAGTAGCAGTTACATAGAGTGAATGTATTAGTAGCAGTTACATAGAGTGAATGTATTAGCAGCAGTTACATAGAGTGAATGTATTAGTAGCAGTTACATAGAGTGAATGTATTACTAGCAGTTACATAGAGTGAATGTATTAGTAGCAGTTACATAGAGTGAATGTATTAGTAGCAGTTACATAGAGTGAATGTATTAGTAGCAGTTACATAGAGTGAATGTATTAGTAGCAGTTACATAGAGTGAATGTATTAGTAGCAGTTACATAGAGTGAATGTATTAGTAGCAGTTACATAGAGTGAATGTATTAGTAGCAGTTACATAGAATGAATGTATTAGTAGCAGTTACATAGAGTGAATGTATTAGTAGCAGTTACATAGAGTGAATGTATTAGTAGCAGTTACATAAAATATACTGATTGTGTGCTAACTTTGCATAAAGCAAAGTCAGAGATGGTTACTGAACCATCATGGTAGATACACACCCTTTTCAGATCAACTGCGCAGTGTGAGACATTCATAACATGAATTCGCTCACGCTGACCTGATGCAACAATACTTAGTGCTACAGCGAATACAAGGTCACGGTCACACATAGATTTACCTGTTAGTTCTGCAGTTTTTTCATCCTTCTTCAAAGCTGCTTGACAGGATGACTACAAAATTATACATAAACTTAGCAGACTTAGTACACATGAATATTGAAATAAAAAAAAGCAGGAAATCAGTGGTTCCAACCGCATCATTACCGGTAGAGAAACAAAACTTGATGGTAGGTTGGGTGCCCCATCAGTCATCATAGCACACAAACATCTAATTTAAGTCATAGGACTGTATGGTAAAATGGCGAAAAGACAGTATTATAAAATGTATTTGTTGCAGTGAAATTGGATTTGAATGTGTTTATATCAGAAATAAAAAAGTGGTGATTGCCTAGTCCTAGCTAGCAGAGCTGGACAAAATTTGCTTTTCAGAAATTTGGTATGCAGTTTTCAACTTACCTCCTTGTCTTTCTCGGCACTGTTTCTCACCTCGTCTACATATTCTTCACCTTTGCTGTAAATTAAAGAACAGCCAAGAAATAATTTTATGAGGCAAAAACTGTCAATCAAAAAAACAAAAGAATGACAGCTTTTCTCTTAGGTGACTATGACGCAGCATCAACTAAATGTTTGTTCTGGTGGAAAAATGTAGCTCATGAGATGTAATCCTATGAAGAATGTTATACCAATACTGTACAACGTGCAGGAATTTCTCATCTAATGGTAAGTTGTATTGCACCATAGGTGATATCAACCATATGCGATAGGTCTCTGCGAGCCTCAAATGTTGAATTGTTTAACGATAAAACTAATTGACAATTGTCAATTGTTTAAAAAGTCACCTTTTTTACTAATTTCTAAAACCAAATGGCATGAATGACCCTGACCCAGGCTTTGTTTGCACCAGGTTACTAAATCGTGTCCTGGTTACAGGCAGCAAAAGAATTTTACTCAAACATACTTTTTTCAGAGTCTGAAGTAAAAGCTGTCTTTCACTCTACTTTATAGTTGAATATTTGATTAAAATTTAACTAGATGCTTATCTCACATTTAGCGTGTCCATTTTTTCTGAGTTGCATCCACGTGTTCGACCTCTGTAGGTTTGTGTGAGTTTAGCTTGTCAGTCGTATTTGATAAACAATGCAGAAATACTTCTGCTGCTCATGTTTATAGTCCAGGTATGAAAATCTGGACTAAAACATTGATGACAGTGTGTGATAGGTTCCCAGTTATTGCAACAACTAGACCAAGGAATAGACCATCAAATCATAACAACGAGATCAGCACAAAAATGAAAAAATTACCATTTTATACAACTCTTGAAGTGTGAGTGGTTTGAATACTGGTAGTGATGTTCTCATCCATCACAACATAAGTTCTTAGTTTCACCCTTTAAAGTAATGTATATATAATGAAATTAACACCTTTTTTGTACCACCTACATAATTTTTTGCTTTGAACAGTGGATGTTCTCCCACTGCCAGATATTTTAACTTATTTTCATTTTTTATTATTTATTTGGATTCAAAATACTAAATGGTTTAACTCCTTCATGCATCACTGATATGTTTCAATTCTCAAGTCCAAGATATTAACGAGGTTTTGTTTTTGTTCAGTACTTATCAGATGCACTCAACAATTATATTACTAATTATTATCTTTCGTCAAAAGAGATGAGATGTAGGCCTTGATAAGATGTCAAGTTTTCCTTGCATAACTTGTTGTTTTTGAGTTTATTACACACCATGGCAACAACTTTTTATTTTATTCGTGGCACCATATGTAAAACATTTTCTTCTATGAAAATGATTATAGACTGCCCGATAAAAATGTGTATCCATACAAAAGCTGGCTTACTCCAATAAATGTTGGAAAGTGTACAAAATTCTGAAACTAACTAAAAACTTTTTATTGTCTAAGATGCATGCATACAAAATAGTGCCACACATATAGTTTTTAAATGCACTTTCATTGATTACAGTAAAGAAAAATTGTAGCTGAGTGTATGCCACAGAAGTTCTACACTGCGGGATTTACGTTTAATTACCGAAGATGATTCTTGATGGTGTTAGAAATGAAGAACCAAAAGGGAAGTTTTCTCCTTCATCAGATATGCACAAAAAGCTATTAAACTTTAAAGGTTGACTTGCAACAAGATTCACATTACAGTTATTTGGTATCAAAACATTCACCATGTCTTACTCTGTTGTGTTGTAGGTGCCAAATATGTGGAAATGTGATTACAAGCTCAAAAGCTAAAAAACGAACAGTTAATCGCAGCCGTCATGAAAACGGCTGTAGATTGGAATCCCTCTCAAAACGGCTAAAATGGGATGTAGTTGAACAAGATGGCTTCTGTTTAATTTTCACGCAACCTCATTCGTCGAAATATTTTCACAAATATACTTCACGCATTCAATAAAACCATGTCTATTGTCCTTACGCACCTTTTTCATCCTCATTGTAATGCTGTCACTTAGGGCACTAATATCTCAAAACCTAGCATAAAAATCAGTTTAATTTTTTAACCTTAGCTCAAAGGGGTGCATATCATCCTCTGATAAACATGAGGAGCCTGTTGGTCACTTGTCATGGTTGTAATTGCTGAAAAAACTGTTCGCACGATTTGGCAGGAAATATGGGTCACATTATCAAATTATGACTAGATGATTAGACCAACCTGAAACGAAACTGTAAAGTATCTATATTTGATAAGGGCTTTTCGGTAGAACCCAAAGTTTTTGTCATAAACTAGTACTACAAGACGTTTTATATTAAGCTTGTATTGACCTTTCATTGACCTTTCATTTCACATGATAATATCATGTTTCAAAACATTAACAACGTAAAGTGGAATAGTCGTCAAAGTAAGGGATTCCAACCTATTGCCGTTTTTTTACTGTTCGTTTATGAGCTTTTAAGAGCTTGTAATCACATTTCCACATATTTTGAACCTACAACACAGCAGAGTACAACATGGTGACATTTTGATGCCAAGTGACTATAATGGAAATTTTGTCGCAAGTCAACATTTAAGCAAGGGGAATTTTGGGTTTCAGTCTTTGGATTAAGCCATATCCAAATGAGCCTGAGTTACTACCTTGCGCATTCATCTGAGGGTTCATTGAGGGAGGTCCTGTCCTGCTCACCGCAAGAGCTATTTTGAAGAGTCCCTTTTTGTTCCTCCTGGAATTCATCCCTAGAAACCTTGTCTCGCTCTACACAGGCCTTCCCACTAGCAGCACCATCTCGTTCCTCCCACAGATCACTAGCAGTCCACTTCACATCATTAAGTGCGGCATCTGAGTGCCAGATAAAAAGAGACTGTGCAGGTATTTAGAAGTAAGATCTTTAGCTATTGAAGATCTAACTATGACTAATGGTTGGTATAAGTTGAAAAAGGTAGTTGTAGAGAAAGTTCCATGATAAATGTTTAGTATGTTTAGTATGGTTACACTCTACTTGCTTCTATACCAAGAAGAAGCCTAGCCTTTCTTTGAGGCATTTGGCTGAAAAGCTATGATTGGCTGATACAATATATGAAAATCAATGCACAAACAATGGGATTAGAAAAGGTCTATGAAATAGTCCTTTAAATTCTCTGCTCTGCTAGCCTATCATAGTTCGACCATTCCACATCATAGATTTTGTATACTGTATCAGCCATGCGTAGCTTCTAAGCCAAATGCTTCATGACAGGCCACATGTACAAACTTGCAAATTATTTCTGACAGCATTTTTGAACCTGAGATATGTGTAAACCACTTAGCAATTCGCAAAACTTGAATTTTTTACCTGTTCTGTCCTGAAGTGGAGGCATTCTGACTGTTTTGTCATTGTTTGCATTTTTAGCAGAAACTTCTTCATAACTTTCCGGAGCCATTGCTGTATCAGCAAAAGCATTTGCCATGGTATTTGCATCACACTGTGATGCTAGAATGCCGAGAGCCGTCTCGCCGAATTGATTTGGAATCTCCAACAGAGAGTGCGGCTGTTTATATCTTTCCTGCAGTGTTCTGCTTCCCATCTGGTCGCACTTATTTTCCCAGCTTTTGACAAATTCTAATACAGAAATCTGGTTTTTCGCAGCAGCATAATGCAGAATGGTGTTTCCATGCAAATCTAGTGTCGCTATCAGAAGATAAGCTTCTTCAACAGAAACTATATTAAGAACTTGCTTCAACGGTTGAAACAATCCTTTCAATACCAAGAAATGCAAAAAAGTCATCCCATGGTTACTCTGCTTCTTCATCACTTGGTAACGATGATCTGATGGTAATTTTTCGAGGATAAAAAGCAGGATCTCTGTATGGCCGTAGAAAGCAGTAAGGTGCAATGCATTCCATCCATTTGTACCAATAGCATTATCTAAAAGTGAAAATAGCTCTTCAATTGGAACATTCTTCAAGAAACACATTACATCAGAAATTTGATCCTCCTCAACAGCCTGAGATAGTTGTTCGTAATTTCGAAAAGGTTCTGATCTGTCTACTCCGGTCCAATAGTTCCACGGGCCACATAGTTTACAGCAGATTGATTGCCAAAACCTTGACCCACGTCGAAAGGCTGATTCATTTTGACTCTGTTGGATAGTAGTAGGCATTGTAAGCTACAAAATAAAAAAGATTCCAACACTTTCAATTTGAAATGGAAAGATAACAGATAAAATGACAGGATCAAGGTTCCCAAGTCAGCAGCACAGATTGAAAAGAAAAAAAACACAGACATAATGCTCTTAGTAAATAAAAAAATTCTTAGGAAGTTTTGCAAACATGAGCAAAAGGTTATACGAAGTTTAATATTTCGACTAGATGACTATATAGAAATATTTCAACAAACTCAGAATGCTTCGAAACTTAGTCAGTATCCTAAAGACGAATCAGAGAAATTTAAGAGGTTGCGGAACTCGACGTTGGCAGGAATATTACTAGCTACACAGTGCATTCATCAGATGAGTTTCATGAACTTTAGATAGCACTGAGCTTGGTCTCTGTTTAAAAGTTTTTAACAGCCATGACTTGCTGCTTCACTTTTGGTTTATCTAGTTAAACCAACATTCACTAACCAACAACATTGTTACAGTTATGAGAAACTGATTTCTAAAACTTTTAAATTCTATATAACTATGTATGCAGAACATTGTTGCTATGAAATTTATAATTTGCAACATGACTATGGCAGTTCACATTGATTTTTGCTCGATGTAATAAACTTTGCTATTTTTTTATAACTACTCTCTGCACAGCTTGAACAGTTTTTAAAAAAACCATAGCCTTGAATTATGTCATTGCAATGGGATTGTTTTGCAACTATTCTTTAAAGAGAATATACATTATAAATGCGTATTTTGTCATCAATATGGGTTCTTTCTATTTTTCACTAAAAACAAATATAGGTATCTTAAGATGCTCCATATATCTTCCTAAATATATCAGTCTGTTCTTTAGAGGGCAAAAAACTATCTTCTGTATATATATATATATATATATATATATATATATATATATATATATATATATACATATATATATATATGTTGTTGCATAACTATTCCTACTAATATATAACCTACATTGCATAATATATATAACCTACAACACAATATATATTGTGTTGTAGGTTATATATATAGATATATATAGATATATATATATATATATATATAGGAAATGGCAGCCTCCATGGCCATTTCAGATAAGTTGCTAGCTGAATTTCAATCGGCTGCTCTTACAACGGACCTACGCCCTGATGAGGAAATTGACTGGCACACGAAACCTCTTCATGGTGCTTACCACCAACAAATATTTAAGGTTGGCGATCTTCACCAGACATATATGTGGCTGAACAAAGGAAACCTAACGGCCAATACAGAGTCGCTAATCATGGCAGCCCAGGAGCAAGTGCTCCCAACAAGGCAACTCCAAACGAAAATCTATCACACTAGAGACGATCCTAGATGCAGACTGTGCAAAGATGCACCTGAGACCATCCAACACATCATCAGTGGATGCAAACAGCTAGCTAGAAACGCATACACTGAGCGGCATAATCATGTCGCAGGTGTTGTGTATAGAAGTCTATGTGATGAGTATGGCCTTAATAAACCACAACACTGGTGGGAAGCTCCTGGTAAGGTCAATGAAAATGACCACGCTAAGATCCTCTGGGACTTCTACATCCAAACTGACAAGCATGTCCTAGCAAACCAACCAGATATAGTGGTGGTAGACAAGGAGAACAAAAGAGCTACTATAATAGATATAGCAGTACCCAATGATTACAATATAGCCAGCAAAGAAAAAGAAAAGGTAGAGAAATATCTCCCTCTTGGAGAAGAGATTGAAAAATGCTGGAATGTAAGAACAACTGTAATCCCAGTAGTCATTGGGGCACTGGGCGCAATAACACCGGCGCATAAAATGTGGCTTGCCCAACTACCAACAACAATCAACTCAGGTGAGTTGCAGAAAAGTGCGCTATTGGGAACAGCTAAGATCTTGAGGCGAGTGCTCAAACTCCCAGGTCTCTGATAAGAGACCCGAGTTAGAGCAGAATTTACCACCCATACGGAGTATCCGGGGTGAGGAAACAATTTTTTTTATATACATGTATATATATACATATATATATACATATATACATCTATAATATACGTATGTGTATACATATGCATATTACACTGTTAACAGTCAATTCTCTTGTAGCCCAACTCTAAAGCTTTTCGTTTTATTTCGTTAAAACTTTGAAAGCAACACCATAGAAATAATTACCAAATGTCTCAGGCTAATAGTAGTTCTTTGTTTAAAGGTTGACTTGCAACAAAATTCACATTTAGGTCCAAACACACTAGGCGATTTTATCGCGAGCATCATAAGGATGGCGGAGCTATCGCTGGCGTGCGCAAAAACACACTTGTGCGATTCACAAGCAAACGATAAAATGGGCACGCTCACAAACTGCCAATAAAAATCCGTATCATTAGTTTCTTCGGAGTTGTTAATAAATTTAGGTAATTCAATATGGCGCCGTTTAGGCGACAACGTAAACAACTTTTGCATTTGTTATTAAACAAATCTCACTTTCATGGATTGTACACTGCCTACACCACAAGATGACATAAGAAAAAACGATTATTGTATTTTTAACTGTAATATTTTTACTATTTTTATACATATTTTATTTTGTAGTGGTTTTTTATATTTAATTAAATATTTACTGTTCTCAAGATGGTCAACCTGCGCAACGATTGACTCCAAAAGTTGGTTTTCAATTCGGATTTTGCGTAATTTTTGTTTGTTATGGTGTACAGGACTGAGAGTGCTATTAGTAAATTTATGAACAATTCAGTGTTCGCTCCGAAAATGTATCAATATTAACAAAATAGAAAATTGTCGCTGCTGTATGTTGGTGAACATCGATAAGAAATAATTACCCGCCATAAAATTGCATTCTGGTGAAAGCCAACCAATCAAAATGCATCTCGCTAGCGATAAAGTTGTGTAGAGAAAGTCTAGCGTTATGGCTCTGCATGAGCATGCTGAGTGAATTCTAGCGCAGATTAGCACCACGCAGCGCAATATCGCTCTAAATATCGCCTAGTGTGTTTTCACATTTACAGTTATTTTGTATTAAAAGGTTTGTTTGTGTTGTAGGTTCAAAATATGTGAAAATGTGATTGCAGGCTCTTAAAAACTCAAAAACAAACAGTTAATCGCCGCCATCATGAAAATGCTGTAGATTACAATCATTTTTAAAACGGCTCAAATGGGACATAGCTGAACACGATGTGCTTCTGTTTATATTTTCACACAACCTCATTAATTGAAATATTTTCACAAATATACTTCACGCATGCAATAAAACCATGTCTATTGTCCTTACGCGTCTATTTCATCATCATTGTAATGCCATCACTTTGAGCTCTGATATCTCAGAATCTAGCCTAAAAATCAGTTTAATTTTTTAATCTTAGCTCAAAGGAGTGCATACTATCCTCTGATAAACATGAAGAGCTTGCTGGTCCCATAAAATAGTCGAAAAAAGCTGCAGAAATTGTTCATGCCCTTTTGCAGGAAGTATGGGTCACATGATCAGATTACGACTAGATGATTAAACCAAGCTGAAATGAAACTGTAAAGTAGCGAGCATCTATATTTGATAAATGCTTTCCGGTATAACACGAAGTGGCCTTTCAATTAACGTGATAACAACGCGTGTCAAAACAATAACCACGTGGAGTTGAGTACGTCATCGAAATAAAGGGATACCTATTTACAGCGTTTTTGTGATGGCGATCAACTGTTCATTTTTGAGCTTTTTTGAGCTTGTAATCACATTCTCACTTATTTTGCACCTACAACACAACAGAGTAAGGCATGGTGAACCTTTTGATACTAAATAACTGTAATGCGAATTTTATTGCAAGTCAACATTTAACACGATGAGCCATTTGAAAAGTAGACTGCCAGCCTCTATTTGAACACCGTCTCCAATCGACCGCCACTATAGAGGAAGGGTTGAAAAATAGGGCGCCTTATCATTCAATTGGAGGTTTTACAGTATATCGCAAGTCACCTGACAAGTGACTGTCATGCAGTAGCACAAAACAGACCTGTCGTGACCCCAGAAAAAAACACCAACTGGAGAAAAAAAGATAATTAGCCTCAACTTATTCTAATATTCTAGTTAGCTATAACACTCCGCACCTTTTAGAGCCTTGAGTGCTGTTAGCAGTAGGCCTGACTACTTATCTATATATATGTTTCTCAAAGTTGGTCATCCGTTGTTGTATATATGTCCAACTATAGCTATTAAACTCTTGGAATAAAGAACCCGGAAAGCAGAAGATTTGATCGTGAAACCCGTTCACCAGCCCGGTGCCTTACTAACTAAGCCACAGAGCTAAATAGATTCACTAGGCAATCTACAAACAAATGTCACTATATGAGAGCAAATACTTTACCGTTTTTGGCCAAGACACAAAGTGATGGCTTAACGTCATGAGGTAGTTCTCATTAGTAAGCTTCCTCAAATTATTCATTGGCAATGAGCCAGGCTAATAAAAAGTGGCAAGCAACTCTCATTGCCTCTCATTGTTTATAAGCTGATTTTCAATACCTGAGCAATGCCGAGTGGCACAGCTAGTCTACATATACAGTGCACCCTCAGAATACGATTACACTGATATACAATTTTTCACCTTACGAAGTTGAACATGGTGAGGTTTTCCCCTCATCATTCGACTTTTATTTCACCAAACGAATTCAAGAAAGTTTTCGCCCAAGTTCAAATTTGGCAGTCCGTTTGCTTATAACAAAGACCCCGAAATGTGGTTCGCCGAAAACATTTTCACAACGTCCAGACGAGACACGATGACCGACTTCTCTCAAGTCAGCATTCCATATGGAAAATTTGTGAAAAGTACATAAGCGAGAGCGAATATTCATTTTTATCGTTATACTCCGTTTTACTATAAACTTTATTCAGCATATGTATATAACTATCTATATTTAATTCGCTAGTTGTGGAATCTGAGACCAATACAAACGTTACAAGACGAAGGAAAAATGATTTCGTCTTCAACAAAGCTGGAGGTCATAAATAAATAGGGAGAAAGAGCCCATACTGTTAATATTGCCATGAAGTATGGTCGCAACCAATCAACAATTGCAATTATTATTAAAAACAAGAACTCCATTAAAGCAAGCTAAAAGATGAGCTCACGACTGATGACTTGAACGAGTTGGAGGCTGATTCTATGCACAAAATCAGCATTCAAGAGAAGCAACCATTTAGTGGTGGCAAGAGGAAGTATAAGATACAAAAAAAACCTACATCGGCAGAAAAATCTCTCATGTTTAATTTACTAATGTGGACTGGTACATAAAAAACTACTGTACAACGCATGTATAATGTATATCATTATTTATCTTCATTGTGTGGTATGTTTTTCATGTTTTATTTATTTCATTTTATGTTTTATCTATTTCATTTTTATTTTATTTTTTTGTTTAACCATGTCTTTGCAGCAGGCCTGTTTTCTACTACGTAAATACAAATCATCATATGTATGCAATTCTTATATAACTGGCTACTCAAGATAGTTGGCGCACCCATATTACATTCTAGAACTTGCTAAAGCCCTGTCCTCTAGGGTACAAATACGTACAAACTTCTGTATGTATGGTTACATTGATTCTTGTGCACATTTCATACAAGACAAACTACTGTACAACCTTTTCTGCATCCTTTTACAAACGTTAGCTAGCAAGCAATTTTCTGCATTGCACCAGCATTCACAGTGCACCACCAAGCATCATCTTCAATAAGTGATCAAGTAGGCTATCTTCTACATCGCACCAAGTAAATTTGCTTTTTTAGAGCACTCTATGCACCAGCAGGAAAGCTGTGTCTTCCTGGCCATTTCTGATTTTCAAAACCCAAAAGTGGTAAACTTTCTTTTAAAACCAGTACAAAAACTGAACAAGATTAGACAACCTCTTTTAGATGCTAAAAAAATCCATTTCCTTACGCATTAAAGTTATTTTCTAATGTACAGTAACATAATTAGCATAGATACGTCTTTGCCTCCTCGCTGCTTTAATCACTATATGTACCAGCTCAAGTCACGTTACTCCAAAGGTATGTACATACTGTATAGTAAATAAAGTTTCATTTTTCTCCTCGATGGCCATTAAATGGTCAAGTCTGCGAGAGGCCGCTTTTGAGAACTGCATCTCTCGGCCTTTCTTGTCAAACTGAGTTGAAAAAGGTTTTAACCAGACACGCTAAATGTTATATTGAAAGCGCAAACAGAGAGTGATAAGTGATAAAATTTTGGTTAAATAGTTAACAATGCATACTAAAACTTAGCTTTAAGTGTGTGTTTAGTCAGCTAAACTTATTTGAAGTGATTTCAAGGTTTATGTTGTACAAACGAGTTGAAAGTAAGAACTCCTTACCGTACGTACTACATTTGGTACACACATTATAATGTTGCATTCTATTGCAGATCATAACCATTAAAATACACTAAATACAATACAGTTACTGTAGGTAACTATAATTACTAAAGTTAACATACTATTTTGTTACTAATTTTCAATATGTACACTTTTGTTTGTAAAATTTTGACAATTTTTACCAAAGGCTGTTTGCATTGTATAATTACAATGGTCTCTATACCACTACACACAAATTTTTCACCATACGATGTCAACCCTGGAAGGAATCAACATCGTATCCTGCGGGTGCACTGTATATACTTGTAGATAAGTAGTATATATAGATGTGTACTGTAGTATATATATATATATATATAAATAGGTAGTTTATATATATATATATATATATATATCTGTTTGTCTAGGTTAGTCTCTACCGCTTGGTCTATCTAGCTATAATAGCACTTACTATCTAGCAATGAAAAATCTGTATTGCAGAAGATGTGATCTCGGAACCTCCCGTTCACCGGGGAATATTGCTTACCCATTAAGCTACACAAGATGCAATGAAGTCATTGGGAGATATGGGTCGCTATCTGGGTTAAAATTTGCTTAGCGACTCCGTGTTATGCGCAGCATCAATA
Source organism: Watersipora subatra (assembly GCF_963576615.1). Classification (NCBI taxonomy): domain Eukaryota; kingdom Metazoa; phylum Bryozoa; class Gymnolaemata; order Cheilostomatida; family Watersiporidae; genus Watersipora; species Watersipora subatra. The sequence goes on from NC_088718.1 coordinate 1,995,569, forward strand.
CAGCTTGCTTTTTAGGCTATTATTAGTAAGTTGTAACTATTGCTGGTGTATATATGTATACACTGAGCGGCATAATCATGCCACTCGGTGTATACCAATCTATAAAGAATGATATACTCTAATTACCAAGGAGTCATGACCAGTTCGAAAAAAACTAATCGTTAAATAGCTAATAATGAAGCTTTCAGTAAGTGATACAAAGGAAACCTAACAACAGACAAACAATGAATATTTAAAGAGAAGGAATAACAAAAGAGGCAGCTTATTTTTTCAGCCTATAATAACATTCCTATTTATAATGAGCAAATAACTAGAAAAAACTGGTATAGCTTATCGACATGAGCGGCTATGTTACTTAACATGTTACACACTGGCCTTGACCTTATTTTGCAGTTATACGACTACATCTAGCTTATTTATTCTTCTCAAATTAGAGTTGAATTCACAAAATTACTGACATTTATGAAAATACCCACTGTCACTAAACATCTGACACAGCGATTGAACTAGACAGAAATTACACCCTGTATTTGGATATTGCGCAAGCTCACTTAGCCTAAAATATTCTATGATCAATTAGGGATAGCCGACGTTCTTTGAAACACTCATCATTAAACAAAAAGCTCTGCAGCAAACCATTTTGTGTTGACTTTTCTACTTATCTTACTATACCATGATAAATTCTATAAATATCTTGCCTAAGAATAAAGTAAACAGCTTTGAAGTGTTGTGTACTTCAGTTTCATAAACATTTAGTAATAACCAACAGTAGCAAACAGTAAGTGAATCATAACCTAGATTGCCATGTTTTCCTGGTTTAAAAAGAACAAAAAGGAAAATACTTGGTAAAATGTACAAGATCTAAAAGCATATTATAGTTGCCTTTACTTTAAATAAGTTTTAAAAACATGTTTTAAAATCATGACTCGCAGCATGAAATCAACAATCAATGTTAGTTGACTGAATATCTAATCTCATCTGTTCTGGGGTTTAATTAATACCGGTTACTAGAGACAAGTTCAAAGTTGGTGCATCATTATTATTATTATCATTATTATTATTATTATTATTATTAGTATTAGATTATTAGAGGTTACTAGAGACAAGTTCAAAGTTGGTGCATCATATTAGATTATTAGAATAATTAGAAAAATAGAATATTAAGATGGGAATTTATCTCATTATTCTAGAAAAAGCAAGTTCTGCGAGCCTTTCAAACTGTTCTTACATTGGCCTGGAAAAATATATTACTAGTATTAATATAAAATAATTTTATTGTGATTAATTCAAGATTACCACAGCTGAACTGGTCTTTGCAATGGAAGCAAGTCCAGTACACTTTCAGAGCATCAATCAAAAAATGACAAAGTGGCTATTACTCCACTAAACCAGTCATAGTGCCGAATCCTCTGTTCTAATCTCTGGTACTACCTAAATATCCATATATTTGTTTCCACGCAATCCAATAGATTTTAAGTCAATTTACATCTGCCAGTGGTTCTACAATTTTTGTTAACAAGACTTACATCTGTGAAACACCAAAATTAGTAGATGTTTGGGAATTTGTAATGCATTAGAGCCCTGATTTGCAAAGCAACAAAAAGCAGAACTAGTAAAACTGTGAGAGTAAGAGAAAACCTGGAGAAGTTATAGGTGAAAGACCTTACTGTGCGACCACATTAAAAAAATTGGTCATGCAATTCTTGCAGTAATGTTTCCTTATAAGATAGCAAAGCTCATTGGCTTGCGATTCAATTAGTTAAACTGCCATTTTTAAACCTTTTTAAACTTAAAACTTATGTTAGAAATGCAGTTCATCATGAACCAGCTAAGGCATAAAATAAACTTATCTATGGGTGAAAACACAACTTTACAAAATGATCACATATTCCCAATAAATGAGAAAATGGGTAAATACTACAAAGTGATTGCAAATTGAAAACTCAAAGCCATTCCTCAAAATTGAGTAGTAGAAGACTGTTAAACAGGTTCATGTTTGGCATCAATGCAAATGTCAATGCAAGCACTTATGCTCACTCACCGCACATCGACACGGTCACTAAGTCCAGAATGTTGGTGTTAGTTAGTCCCAATTGCTGGGCTGCCAATTGGGTGTATGCTCTATCTTAAAAAACTTGTATAAAAGCCTTTAGTTTATCAAGAAATACATGCACAAATGTCCTTGTTTAATACAGTTGACTAATAACTCATGGAAATCTGCATAATTACTCTAAAAAAGTTGAAGACGCACTTCATTGACCGATTCTTGTATAGCAATACCAGTAAAAGAAATAAATTATTGCGGTTGTTTTTGGCTAACTTATGGAACACATCTATAGTCTTTGATCCAGCTCTTTTATATTATATCTATGTGCTCTTTTTGTATGATATCTACATTGTATATGCACTTCTTTTGTAAGCAATTTTCTGCTGTCCATTTATATGTTCATCTGCCTGTTAAATACTCCTCCAGTCTTAATTATAACCATCCATACATATAATCTTCAACTTAGGTTGAATTCAGTGTTAAATTCAGCCGAATTCTCTTTTAAGAAAAGAGAAAACTCGATGTATAATTGTTGATATTTTCACATATCTATAAACTTGGAGTTATCCCTTACTCACCAATTGAACTACTAGTTAGTTCACCATTTCACTTGAACTATTGCAAATCCACCATTTCTAGTATTCACCCAACATATTTGTGTTATAGCAAGCAATATATTAGATCATCATTAGCTGAATGATCTGCATTGCACAGATAATAAAATAACAGCTTGTAAAAATTGCATTAACCTATCTACTACATTACCTTTACCCTACATTATCTGCAACTGTTTACAAGTTGTTTTTATTACCCGCGCAACGCTGGGCATTCACCTAGTAAGGCCACATGATAATCATTACGTGTCACGCAATGTTGTTATGCATATTTTCACCGATGTAATAACTTCACTGTTTTTGATTGCTATGCTCAGTTGAAGGCATAGTCTAATAGGTAAGCTCGGTGACCGCAGAACTGGAGGTTTCGCGATTGAATCCTCTGCGAAGCCGATCTTTCGTTGCTAAAAATATTTATCCCTATACTTGTACAAACCGACAGACATAAATGTAGATTGGGCTGTCCATAGTCATTTTCATAGAAAAAAACTTTTTATATATGGTACCAGCAAAGAAAAATTACCAAAAAATCACCAAATAGAAAATTATTGCTCCGTAGTGTCATAAATGCAAAAACGAAATTTTTAGAATGAATTGAAGCTAATAAGTTTAGACATAAAACTTCATTATCATATAAATTATTTCAGTAAATTATTGCAGGCTATAAATATTACAAATATTGGCAAGTCTCAAGCCGTGGTTTCTAATGATACGCCACGGAGGCAGGGTACTGCCAACTGTTAACAAGACCTTTGCAATTAAAGTAATGAAGTGCATTCTAATCATCTTGTTCCCTACATTTTGGTACTGGAATTCAAACCTATTTATATAGCCCCTATTCATAATGTATCTTTAGCATTGTAAAAACATTGCTAGGACTTGGAACTTTCGAGAGGTTATGACTATACTGATGAGTGAAGATGTAATAAATTTTATTGACTTTAAAGCTTGACTTTCAACCAAAACACCACCTGGTTTGCACAGTAGTGATAGAGTTTGAGAACTAGTTAGTAGCTAAACAAGCTTCACCGCGAGCACCCAGGAAGAGAACAAAAAGCAATGTGAATGCGCATCCCTATAACATGTGATGAATCACTAACATATGACTGGCTAACAAAAGCACACGCGACACTAGCAAATAGCTTTATCAAAACTAGGTCAAAAACAGAACATAAGTAATTATAAAGGAGAAGGCTGCTCCTAAATGCTAGAACGCTAACTGTTAACTATAAAATTGCAAACAAGTCTTATAACAACACTCCCACTTAGTTTATAATTAACAACAACTGTAAACATAAGCAAATGAAAGAACAAGAGCATACAGATTAAAAATATATATAAAGGTTCGTAACTAGTACCTCTCCTGATAAATAATTCTAAGACTTTGTGCAACAAGAATTCTTTTAGTTATTAAATACACGATAGGCGGCATGTAAAGCAGACTGGTTTGTTTTGACTTGGCAAAAACTGCGCAACCCTCTGCTTAAACAGCGGTCACAGTTCAACGACAAACACCGGAATCAATCACATATCACTGGCCCATTCACACAAGCCGATCATATGATAACAACACCGAAGGCAAACTGTAACTGCCATACTTAAAATCCTGACTTAAGATCACCGAGTCTTTGAAATGATAATACAATGCGATTGACGAACAATATGACTCCTTCTATAGATGAAAAATGAGAAAAACTCCTTCTATGAAAAATGAGCATAACAGTACACAACCAATAAAGTATCCAAATACCTTAACCTACCGCTTCAAAACTTAGCTTATTATGAATGAGAACTTCTAACAAAAACCAGTATAAATCATGAACTAGCCTACCTTCAGTGTGCTGAATAACTGAATTGGCACACCAAGAATTCACATGTAATCAACGTAAAAACTTGCTTGACTGTAGGAAAATGAAATTCCCAGTGAGTCATGGAAATTTCCACAGAATCGATCATTGAACATGTTTTGCTAGAGTTACAATGAACTATTGTTAAGCACTGCTTTCGATATGTTTAGAACATTGGAGCACTAAAAAATTTAAACCTGCTAGCAGTCAAAACAATCAATTACACTAAATCCTTTCACAGACATGAAAGGAAGTGATTGGGAAGTTAAAAAAGGATGGCTGACAGTGTTTTTAACAAAAAAGGGCTCATCACGGTTTTGTTGCAGACTTTAAAAAACAAACTGGGAGATTGTGATGATGCCGTACTGTATTAACTAGCCATGTCAATAAAGTTACATTCTTGGAGGTTTCCAACAGCTACAAACCTCGAGTTTTCATGTTCACTTTGATTAATAAAAAAGTGAAAACTTTGAGAAGCGCTTCCATTAAGCTAAAAACTCAAATAGTGATTTTGTGGAGCAGCCACAAAGCATCAAAAACATTTTTTATCATTTTCAAAACCGTCAAAAAACATACAAAAAGTCGAGTTTAAACTAGTGGTGATTTTAGAGGGTAGACTAGTATTTTTAGAGTAGATTTTAGTATTTTCATAACCTACTGCTTTAAAACTTAGCTTATTACAAATGAGAACTTCTAGCAAAAACCACAGTATCAGTTCCTGTTTGGCCTGGTTCGGGGTTGCCCTGATTTTACTTCACTGGCCCGAGCTAACGTCATGCCTCCATCATGGAACTGCTCCTCATTAACGATGTGATTGCGTCAAACAAGTAAAGCAAATGATTTTAAGACCAATATAAGGCTAAAACATCAGCTACAATTCGATGTCATTTTTGTCTTGGTAGACTAGCCCTGTACAGAGATATAAGCGTTTGAAGGAGATCATTTTTTAAAACGCGCAGATTCGAGCAGGTGCTATATTCGTGACGTGTATAGTGAGCATATATGAAGAGTCTGTGAGCGATAAATATAGGATCTTTTCTTTAGCCAATCATCAGCATGAAATGTTTATATAGGTCATAATAAATGTGATCGCTTGTAAAACACATTGTTTGTGATCTCAAAGATTCTCGTCATTAGGGAATTTACGGATTCAGCGAGTTTTATTGAAGGACTACAGAATTTAAAAATGGCTTCAAGTTCGAGCGAAGGTGACTCAGAGCGTTCTGAGCATCAACTGGTAAAAGATTGCAGCAGACAGCCTCTGGTTAAAGCTGGCAGGCATCAGCAGCGTTATGCTGCAGAGGAAGATAGGAGAATGGAAACAAATCTATCCTTACCTTTGAGTATCCTTTCTACTATATATATAAAATTATATCTATATATATATATGTGTGCAACATACACTTCATGTATATATATATATATATATATATATATATATATATATATATATATATATATATATATATATATATATAGTGTATGTTGCACAATTCGTTATAGGAAGCTCAATGATGAATCAGAGCAAATTATAAAATATGTAGAAGTGGAACACAGAGTGAAGTTCCACTTCTACATATTTTATACATATATATATATATACGCTTAGTATATATATACTAAACAGTTTAGTTTAGTATTTATATATATATACTAAACTAAAGGTAATAGTTTTAATATGAATACATCTACTAATTGATAAAATTACGGCTTTTTGCTATCACGAATCCTTGTTTCATAACTTTTTTATCATTCCACCAAGCCATAATATTTGCTTCAAATTTTCTTTGGCAGCTTTAGCTAGTAAATTAGATTGATGATTAGAATTTATGTTCACTTCTCACCTGTAAAAAGAGAGGAAAATAGATTGGTCAATGCTCATCTTTAACTCCCAGAAACAAAGCTTCGTTAAACTTAAACTTTAAACTTAAGCTTTTGTTAAACATTTGTTGAGTTTGTAATTTTACGCTCTCAATCTATCAAACTCCAAAATTGAAAGCTTTCAGTATATACATGTTGGAATGACATATCTATGAATGACATATATTTATTACATTTGTTTTATTGATTACAAGATGTGTTAGTGGCACCACCAGCAGAGCAGTGGCGTCAGTGTGAAAACTGCCATACACGAGAATGAGAGACATGAATGTGCGCTGCACAAACCATGATATGTTTTGTTTGAGTTTACTGCAGCAGAGTAATTTGTCCTATTATATACGCTGAAACTATGTGAGTGGCCACGACTTGAATAGATGCTTTTAATAAAAACTTTTTGTTGAGTTGAAAATTTTTTGCCTCGTAAAAATTTTATAATAAAAAAATAATGTTGAAGATAATGCAAAACATGATTTGCAAAACATATTGAATACATCATAGCCCCGTTGCCGTCTGTGCTGAAATCTTGTCTGATAGAAGGATTTAGGAAGTGCAATCAGAGTTGTATTGACAGGTACATTTTCGAAGCTTGACTCAACTTTAACAGACCAAATATTAAGAGCTACTCAAAAAATTTCATGCTCTACACTACTAAATGAAAACAAGTGAGCCCACGCCACAAACCACCAACCAAGTGCAAGAATGGTTTTATTAACCCTTTACTAGAATCAGTGGGCTAATGACTTGAAAAAAAATTGACATTGTTTTGCGTTCACTATTTCGATCAACTCAAAAAACCATTCACTGTCCACTTAAATCAACTAATCAAATGTGACTAGTAAATTGCTTTCTACAAACTGATTCTAATAATGACTAGATAACGTTGACTATACATGACTTTTTAGGGATGCATATTAGGGATTCGCCATGTATTCGAACATATTCTTTTCAAAGATGGCGGTGTGCTTATTTTATTTAGTAACTAGTTTCCAGTGTGGGTAGCAACTGAGAACTTAACTGATACAAATGCCGCAATGAAATAAGTTAACTCGTCGACCTAATTACCGTAGACCGGTAGAATCATAATCGTTACTGTACTCAAATGTTAACACAGCATTCAGAGGAAACTAGGGGAAACTAACATGACCAATTTTTAACTTCCTTATTTGAGGGCATTTGATACATTTATAATAATGTCTCTGTAGCTGGATTTAAAATTTTATTCTAGCCAACATGAGCAAATAAAAAATAAAATATATGCCAATAGAGCCGCATAAAACTAAAATTTTATCGCAATAGCCGATGTGAATATGAGAGATAGAGACAGACTGTCTCACTATATAGGCTTACATCATTTTGGGCAAGTCTGGGCACATATTTTTTTCTGAGCGATTTTACCGCGATAAATTTCTGTCAATATTAATCTTCAAATATCTTGACAATGAGATCGCCTAAAACAACATCTCAAATGATAGAACAAAAATCGATAACTTCTGTTAAAATCAACTAAAATTTGACACAATCACATTTTAAAGCTTAGGATCAACCACACCAAACATCCTTCTGAAGAAAAGCCTGCATTCTCTTAGGTCGTCAAACTTGCAAACACCAGCTGGAACTTTTAGGTTTAATAAAACTTTTGATACATTGCTATATTGACATTTCACTAAAACTCGATACCGACAGGGAATAAAGTCAGATTACTGGATATACATACATTATGATGTTGCTTGGAGATACTGAAACACCAACAAAGAATGGAGCAAGACCAAAAGTTATACATACAATGCACGCAACGGGATGTACAGATAGCAAGCCACACCAGCAACAAGACTCCTGAAGACATCAAAAATCCAACAATTAAAAATCAGCAGCAAGCTAATAAGAAACTCCAAGTTAAGAAAAATCAACCGCAGATGAGCTAATCGCACATCAAAAAAAACCACCAAGTGAAGCTGAATCCATCCTCCTGCCAGCTAACACCGGACATAAATAACTTACGAAATAACTTGAATATACCATTTCACTAAATCCCTGATGGCGTCAACAGAAGCAATATTACACAACTACAACATCCACTTCACTAGAACAGCGTTCTTTCAATGACGTACCCAAAGACAATGCTTCCTCAATGACCAAACTCAGTAACCTAAAGACACAACCCTGAACACTTATACATCCATTCCTAGACTAACCAAATGCCTATAAAAGAAAACAATTATAGCAGTTCATCCTCTTTTGACATTGACACCTTGTAGACATACAAGACTGAGCATAAGAGCAGACACGGCCATTGACGTAAGATATATTTTGTATTACTTAGCTTTTACCAATTGCGATAATGTTTGCTCTATTTTAGATTTTTGCTCCTTATGTATTAGGTTTTGATTTATGAGAATAAAGAATATTTTTATTGCTACATTAAACATCTGAGGAAAAGCATAGTTAGACTTGTACTAAAGATCTGGGTCAGGTCCTATAAATTGAACTCTCACTTCATGACAGCCCTAATAAAACAAGGCCGCTTGCCTTTGAAAACATTAATCATGGAAGCATAGTTCATGTTCATGTTAAAGTAGAGCCTCTAGACCGCCCCGAGGCAGAAGGGGAGACCATCAAGATCAATTGGTCAAAAATGGTTAAATTATGTGTTCGCGAGTGGTTCTCAGTATAAAACTATTTAAAAATTTATCACGGCTACTAGAAACAGCCAAAGGTTGTCCCTTGGATTTGACCCGTGTTTGTGGATGATCATCCTTAAAACAAGTGTCAATAAAAACGTTTAATTCCTTCAAAGATGGGTCTGTTGATTTTATAATAGTATGTAAAGTTTTAACCCTTTGGACCTGTCTACGTTCTTCCAAAGTCACAAGGCCAAACTGTTCTTTTTTTTGTGTGACTCCCTCCCTTCTCCTCAAATTACTTATAAAATGCGTTGCCTTGTTCTGGACCATTTCAAGCAATTGTACATATTTTTTTTGCTTGGGTCCCATACCTCAAGAGCAAACTCCATATTTGGTCGAAATAAGGTCTTATATGCGATTAATTTGATTTTAGGTGGTGCTGATGAGATATTTCGTCTGAGCATGCCGAGAGTCTGAACAGCCTCTGAATGTTTTTTGACTATATGCTCACTCCAATTAAAATCATTTGTTATTGTCACTCCTAAATATTTGATACTGTTTACAGTGTTTAAAACTACATTGTTTAATCTATATTTTAAATCTTGGATATTAACAGCTTTGGTATTTCCAAAAATAATTATTGAACACTTAGAAGTATTAAAAGACATTTGCCGTTCACTCGCCCATCTCTCCAGGCTATCCAAGTCCTTCTGAAAATGTTCCACAGAAGATGAACTAGTAATCGGGCAGTGTAGTAATGCGTCATCAGCATACAATCGTATTGTGGATGTCAGAGTAAGCCCTATGTCATTGATATACGATAAAAACAGAGCTGGTCCAAGGACCGAGTCCTGGGGGACTCATGAAGTTACCGTTTCAACATCTGAAAAAATTCTATTTAAAACTTCTCTCTGGCTTCTGCCCAATAAAAAAGCTAGTATCCAGGAAAGATATCACATGAAAAACCAAAATAAAAAAGCTTGCTCATCAGTAGTGAATGAGAGACCTAATCGAAAGCCTTGCAAAAATCTAAAACCGCTGCCTGCACACATCCTCCCAAATCAACTTCTCTCATGATGAACTGGGTCAAAAGTTGGCTGGTGCAAAACAGTCCCTTTCTGAAACCATGTTGTTGTGGTATTAAAATATCATTTAATTTGGAGCTCATATTATGTAAGATAATATTTTCTAGCATTTTGGAACATGCTGGACATCATGCATGTCAGTGACACAGGTCGATAGTTTGCAGCTGACTATTTACTACCCAATTTAAAAATTGGGATAACATTTGCCCTTTTCCATTCTAATGGAAGCCTGCCAATATCTAGAGAATACTGGAAAACAACGGTTAAGATCGAGGACACCTTGTCAATGGCCAAACAGAGATCTATTCTTTTGAGACTATCTGGACCAGGTGTCTTTCCTGATTTTAACTTACTGAGTAAGTTTTTAATTCCATCTTTAGTGACCTTGATTGTGGAACAAGAAAAAATAGGATATGGAGTATTGCTAAGACCTGGGTTAAAAACACTTTTAAAATATTGGTTCAATTCGTCCGCTATTTCTTTTGGGTGTTCTAAACTCAAACCAGGTTGGATACTGCTATTTAAGGATTTAATATTGTTAGATTTACCCAACTTAGCTTATAAAAAAAACGATAAAAACACTTGCTGTCTTCCTTGGACAGTATGGATAAAGCGAGAATGTAGTAGTTACTAATCAATGATGTTGGTGCGGTGTTTAAGTGAATAAATTCCATAAATACCACACATAAAATCGTTCACTCTCTGACTGTTCGAGATTACAAGGAAAACTAATTATTGATAAAAAGGTAATTGCGTCTAGAATCGACAACACTAAACGACAGCAGCGACCACTGATACTTAAGATACAAAACAGTAAAGTAAGTCGTCTAAACAAAATCTACCCACAAAAAAAAAACAACCTAAGGGCAGAAAAATTCAAACCACATTTTAGTGCTGTCTCAACGCCATGTTTCTGAGATTACCTTAAATGTTGAATGCCAGATGTAGCTTAGCAAGCAAATTGGTGGTTCGATTTATTAACACTCTTGTTACCTAATATTTCTCGCTCATTGGATTAATACACGTTAGTTCAGTGATCATGGTGGTAGAAATAGAACGTAACAATAGTGTAACGAAGTCTTTACCGATGTTCTTCAAACAATGTGTAGCAGCATGAGGCAGTTTTATTTTGTATGGATTTTCCAACAACGAATTCGGCGTTGAGCTAGTCCCGGATTTTCCGCTAGCAACGTTAGGCAAACGGTTCTATAAAACGATAAATTTACTTCACGACTTGAGGAATTTGGGCTACGAAGTGTGACTCCTTTTGTTTCACCAATACATTTTGTACTACTCGTCTACTAATCTCTGTAAAAGTTACGGACTCCAAAATCTATCCGTAGGATTGCGGATGGCCGAAGACGTCAATGCAAGAGGAATTCAGACTCGATTGATACATACACGTACGTGCCGATGACATTTTTGATCATGGGTTTTGTGAGGCTCAGGCTATATACTCGGGAATGTTATACGGTTCATGCATTTCTGCAAACTTTTGCTGTATACTAAGAGTATGCATTTTATTTTTGTAAAAAACTCATGTTTGGATACAGAATTGTCTCTCAAATTTAATTAAATTAATGAAAAAACGAGTGAAAAAATTAATGAGCTCAATCTAGCTATAAGGCATATTTTACCGACAATTGCCAGCCGTAGGCACTATTTATTTTGTTAGGTATTCAGACAGGAAGTTTCTTTTGTTTAATCAGGTCAAGGTTACAACAATATATAATAACAAGGTCAATGACATTCAGTATAATAATAGAGTTAGTAGAATAGTAGATGAGTTAGTTATGTACAGCCTACATCCTCCCCATCAAAGAAATTACAACACAATAACATAAGCTGCGTTAAAAGAGCTTGTAAACCCAAAAAGGCAATATTTACAACAAAAAACAGATAACAATATTAATCAGTTTAGAAAAATTATGTTACACCAATGATATACAGCCAGACCTGCCAACCCAAGAGTGGGGCAATGCGTGAGATTTGGTTTTGGGACAATTGATGTATCAATGATAGTATATATAAAATTGTGGAAATTGGGGCAAAAATCTCACGCATTTCTCACGCATTTTCATTTTTTCTTTGGGGTGATTGCGTGAGTCTCACGCCCAATGCGTGAGAGTTGGCAGGTATGTATACAGCCCCCCTGGGGGGCTGTATATCATTGGTTACACGTCAAGTCAAATCAATTAATCGCATTCGCCCCATAATGGGACATTAGAGCGATATCTTTATTAGGTAACATGAGTAGATTACTCTTAGTTTGGATTTCTTCCATCCTATTATTTTTTATTGTGATTTTTAAGTTTGGTAAAGGCAATGTTGTTATTAAAGTGGAGGGTAGGGATTATGTTTGTGATTCGTTGTACAATATGAATAGAACTGTTGACTGACTTTAGATTTTTATTGTACCACTGCAAGTGAGAAGTGAGTGCCTACTCATACCATAATCTCAAACAACACAAGATAGACAAAAAGGGCACAGCCAATGACATAAGAGTAAGGCTTACTGCCAGTAACGAATACATTCCAAAGGCAAACCACAACTATGTAACAATGCCCGCTACAAGCGCAAGCTGTATGTCATGACTCTCTTCTTTCACCACAGCTCCCCCTGATCCTATAGATCACAAAACCCTTTTTTCCTTTTACTCTACGTAAAAATCTGCTAGCCACTTTGGCGGCCTACGATCTCGTGTTTCACTTCTACTGGTGATTGTGTTATCTACCACCGATACTGGCGGGTGACTATTACTGCCTACGGCCAAATCACTATGCCTTTCAACATTTGCCAAATCTGCTTCTATACATTCATCATTCTGGATAATCTCAATTTCCCTGCTATCGTCATCCTCACTTTCTCTGCAAGCGTGACGCAGATCTGCAACATGACGAGTCATCTTGTCAACTTCCACAGCAGTGTTTGATACTAGTGCAGTCACTGTACCTAACTTCCATACAGATGTGCACTTTACATTTGCTGACTTGACATATACCTGATCACCTACTCTAAATGGGTTACAGGTCACGTCTCGCTGTCGTCGCATACCATCTCCCTCTCCAACTAATCTATGCAGCCTAGGCACATACGCATACAACTTCTTTGCCGGCACCATTCCTTCAGCATTAGGTGAATTGTTGTAGTAGAATACCATGTCACTGATACTACCACCCGAGCGTGCAGCCATACACTTGATTGTCCTGTGGATTCTCTCAACTATTCCGTTACCAGATGCACAATATGCACATCTATATATGTGTTCTACTCCCCATGTTTGCAACAATGACTCAAAACGATTGCCACGAAAACAGGGTCCGTTGTCTGAAAGCACTTCGACAGGAGGCCCTCTTTCTCTAAACACGCGAGCTAGCTGTAGTGACACTGCATCTGCTGTCTCATTTTGTAGTCTTACCCATATTGAAAGTCTGCTTGGACCACAATCTATAATAGTTAGGTATGGTACATTCCTGTAGTGACATATATCTGTAGCAAGCCGTTCCCAAACTCCTTCTACCTCCAAATTTCCCTTAGTCCATCGCATGGGGGCAGGATCCACCCTTTGACATGCCGGGCAATTTTCAACAATGTTTTTTACAGCCTTCCTGCTCACCCGTTTACCTAACCCTTGCTCAGTAATATACAAGGTTCTGTCGATCCCAAAATGGTGCAGGTCATGGGTTTTCCTCACATCGTCATAACTAGCGGCATTATCCACTACTGCTACATTGGCCACTTTAGTAGTATTCACTAACCATTTCTGCCTCACCCTGGTTAACACGTCAGCTTTGTTGCTGGATGAGTTAACCAATTTGATAGTTAACTCCACCTCATACTCATCAATCAGCTGTGCAATTAGCCCCAACCTACGCCTCACTATCATTTCGCACAACCCGCTAACCTTCGGTCGATGACTATCCGTTATAACAGACTGCACCCATGCATAAACTGACTTGGAATCGGTTACTACAGTTAATCTTTTCAGGTTCCATTTCATGGCCAAATTTAATCCCTTTACCACAGCATCCAATTCTGCTACATTTATGTGTGCTCCATCATCCTCTTTCCTTAACCAAGACGCATCCTCGACCACAACATCACCTACTTCTATACAAACCCCAACAGCAATGCTACTAGCATCACACCACTCTGTTCCATGGTCACAGCTTGGTACCGTCCATACACCTCCGACGGGATCATGTTCCTCTGTGTATTTCAATGTCTCATGAAGCATCCCTACCACATCATTTGGTATGTCGCTATCCCACTCAACTACATTTGCTAAACGCTTCATATAACTGCATGACACGCGCAGCCAGCCCGCTACTGGATAATGGCCGGTTAGCTTGCCACAAACAGAAAACAGCTCTCATTTTGTAACTTTAGTGCCAACCGCTGGCAAGGGTCCATCTCTCGACCATCTCACTTTAGCACCATTTGTAGTCACCCTCAACTCTAATACCCGTGCATCAGACAATGGTACAGGTTCCTTTGTGACTAACCCAAAACTTGACAAATGGTGCTGCACTCGCTTTGCAGACACAACAGCCTCATTGACAAAAATGTCGTCGACACAGTGATCAGTATCTTTGGCCACAATTTCGTCTAACGCTAAAACTTTTTGTAGTATAACTGACATAATTTTTTGAGCCACATTTAACCCAAACCCCATTCGAGTCATGACATACAACTTACCCTTGTAGTTCACAGCCTGAAAGCTATGAAGGTCTCCATGTACATGTAACTGCAGGTAAGCTTTCTTTAAATCCAAAACACATGCATTGTCACCAAGTTTACGCCAATTCCTTAGTTTATCCTGGCACAGTGCCACATCACACCCTGGATGATTGCTAATGTAACTGTTTAATTCCTTGCTATAGTCCATCACAGGGCGAACTTTGGTTGGTTTGTTTGGCTGGGCGGCAGCCATTAGCGGTATGACTCCTGTTACCTTTCCATGTAATTTCTCATTGTGAGGCTGTAGCCATCCATTGTTAATCCATTGTTCTACTTCCAGCTCGTACGCCTTCCGTTTGTCTTCAGCGACGCGATACTCGGCACAATTGTTTCGCAACACAGGCTCTTTTGCTAACCACTTCCAGCTTACTGTCCACTTTGAGCCATCGAAGACAGCGTTAAAGTCTTTGTCGTCGATTACTACTGTTTCCTTTTCGTTCATAAGTAACTT
Organism: Watersipora subatra; assembly: GCF_963576615.1. Classification (NCBI taxonomy): domain Eukaryota; kingdom Metazoa; phylum Bryozoa; class Gymnolaemata; order Cheilostomatida; family Watersiporidae; genus Watersipora; species Watersipora subatra. Next base: position 2,010,856 of record NC_088718.1, read on the forward strand.
TTGTTGATTTTCAAGTACTCCAACATTGATCACTCTGGTAGATGCCATAAAACTCACATCACAGCTTTGGGAGACCACCATGCCACCAAGTCTTATAATGGCATCCATACCGAGAATCATGGAACAGCCACACACCAAATACGGCGCCACGAGACACTTTAGCTCAATTGTTTGACCCTCGGCTGTCACTTGTAATAATGCTTCTCCTGCACATTTACCAACATGTCCGTTTAGCATAGTCACTAGCTGAGGTGGCCCTTGCAATTGTAACCCTAGTCGGCGAATCAAATCTTGGCGTATAACAGACTGTTCACATCCGCTATCAACTAATGCCACATTGTCATGTCCTTGAATTTTAACAGATTTGAATAGTAACATTCTGCTTACTTTAGGGCAGGGAGAGCATCCAGCAACAATACTCCCCCTTTGTCGTTTCCCTGTTCTTGTTTACAGTGTCGGCTGATGTGACCAAATTGCTGGCATCTGTAACATTGAACTTGCCGCCTTGCATTGTGGCGGTTGCTCGCACCACCCTGGCGATAGGTATACCCAACCTTAGAACATCCGTAGCAAGTACTGTCCTTTTTTGTATAACCAATAGCACAAGAACCAGCATCTGTTGCTCTGCTGGACATCATCATTCTCGCTCGGCTAACCAGATCCGTCAAGCTTAGCTTCTCCACAGGTGATACAGATTTTAGTTGGGTAGTGATCTCATCGGGTAGCCCAGCAACAAAAACGCATTTTAAGAGCGGTTCCGGTTCTGTCTGGCCAATTAAGGCCACTAACCTTCGTAAATCGGCCAAGTACACATCCACAGTTTCCCCATCGACCAATGTCCGTGTTCGTAACTGTTCGTATGCACTAAAACTATTATCACTGAATGCTTGGAGTAGTTCTTCTTTTAGCTTCGTATAATTGCCTTTAGTACTGTCATCTAGCTGTTTATAGACAGCAAATGCTGGCCCGGAAAGAAATAACGGCAAGAATGATACCAAATCCTCTACTTTTTGGAGCTTTGCTATCAACTCGAGTTTGTCGCACCACTCTCCAAAGTCCCCACTAGTTTTATCTTCATAACGCTGTACTAAATCTGAAAGCTTCACTGTCATAATGCCGAAATAGCTTGTGCTGAAATGTGCTGTACACTATATGACTTTATTGTACCACTGCAAGTGAGAAATGAGTGCCTACTCATACCATAATCTCAAACAACACAAGATAGACAAAAAGGGCACAGCCAATGACATAAGAGTAAGGCTTACTGCCAGTAACGAATACATTCCAAAGGCAAACCACAACTATGTAACAATGCCCGCTACAAGCGCAAGCTGTATGTCATGACTCTCTTCTTTCACCACATAGATTTGTGTTAGTTTATGTACAAGGCCCACTCCAGGCTCTACCAAACATGAAACTAAGGTATATGAGTTATTCAGAATAAAAGTATTAAGTCACAACACAACATAAATGTTACGGGCATATTATCAACATCCCTTTTACGATATTTGGAAAGAAGCATGTGATAAAGCAAGTCATGAATATCACATATTATATATCGTATGTATCCACAAAGGTATGATGAAGAAATGCTATTTCACATGAATAGAAATGTGTGGTAATAGCTTCTCACAAATGTTTCTTGTATGTAATAGTGTATGAATGAAATATGAACTGAATCTGACTAATTGTCAAAGCAATATAGTTTGTAAAGTCTCTTGTCATCTATCGTCTCATGACCAGTATCAAAGAGATTGTGTTAGTCCCATCAGGCCTCAGAGGCGCAGGCCCCCTCAGCCTGTTCCGACACCTCCTGGGTCAGCCTGGTCACCTAGTACATCTCATAATCCTTGTATTTGCTTGGTAGTTTGGCTTGTCGAGCTCTCTGCCATGAAGCTGACATGGCTTCATCTGTAGCTACAGACTGGTCACAGCTAATTGGTGCCGTTTCAACATCAGGTGGCACAGAAGCATTTGCCTGAGGCTCAGGCGGGTTAATGACTTCAGCTTCAATGGTATGGTCAGGACCAGATACCATTGGTCTTAGATCAACTCTGTTTCTTCTCACTGCATTGCCTGTGTTTTCATTTGATACCAGGTACGATCTGTCTGATAGCTGTTCCACTATCCGTCCCTGATACCACTTTGTCTTTTGTGCTTGAATATCTTTCAGCATCACTGGAGAGCCAATAGCCAGTTCAGAGAGATCTCTGGCTGATTTATTATAGTATTTCTGCGTCTGCATTTTTTGATTTGCCTTCTGCTTCAGAACCTCGGCCTCAATGTCAGAAGCTGTAGGGAGTATGGAGCGTGTAGCTCTACCAAACATTCTCTGTGCAGGCGAGGTAGACATGCCGGCAGTGGTTGTATTCCGGTACTCTAACAGGGCCAGATATACATCATCTGCCCTCCTCATCAATCTCTTTACTACTTTTACGGCGGCCTCTGCTTTGCCGTTACACTGTTGGTGTCCGGGAGATGATGTGGTGCGTATGAAACAGCAGATCTTGCCAAAGTTGGTGAACTCTGCTGAGGTAAACTGTGTTCCATGGTCAGAATGAATCTGATGTGGAATTCCATATCTAGCAAATGCCTTCTTACAAGCTTTAATAACAGATCTTGACTGCAGATCAGAGAGAGGCTCGCACTCGAAGAAGTCTGAGTAGTAGTCAACAAGTATCAGATAATGCTTGTCTTTATGTGTAAATATGTCCATTCCAATCTTGCTCCACACCTTTGCCGGTATGTCATGACTCTTTAGAGCCTCATGAGGTTGTGCTGGAGAGTCTAATGCCCAGGTGACGCACTTATGCGTTTTGATTCTTATGTCCTCGGCCATCTGGGGCCAGAACACTGCACTTCTTGCTCTCCTGATTGTTGCTGCGGTACCTTGATGGCTACTATGAAGTTTCTCTAGAATATCCGGTTTCATCATATCTGGAACTACAAGTTATACTACTACTTATAGATGACCCCATCAAGTACAGCCAACTCATCTCGATAAGAGTAGTATGGCCGGAGCTCTTCCGGCAGATCACCTATTTTATCAGTCCATCCTGACAGAATCATTGTTTTCAGCTGGCTCAAAATGGGATCAGTCTTGGTTTGCTGTTGTATTTTCACATATGTCGCCTCCGGGACTGGCAGGTCTCTCTATGATTTCTGGATTCAGGTCAGACATGAATGACCTCAGCTGGTTGACTGAAAATTTGTTCTTCATTGATTCCCTGTTCAAGTGTGCCAGTGGGAGCTCTTGAAAGTAGATTTGCACTAATCTGTTCCTTTCCTGGCTTGTAGACTACTGACATAGGATACCGTTGAAGGGCCAACAACATCGACTGCAGTCTTTTTGGTGCTTGAATAAGTGGTTTGCTGAATATTGACTCCAGTGGACTGTGATCTGTGTGCACAGTGACATCAGGATTTCCAAAAACATACTGATCAAATTTCTGCATACCAAAGACAATGGCAAGCAGCTCTAGGTCTATGGGCGCATAATTCCGTTCACTGTCAGTCAGACTCCGAGAGGCATAAGACACTGGTTGACCATATTGTAAGAGTACTGCACCAAGACCCTCTGTGCTGGCATCTGTTTGCACTACAACTGCTTTGTTCACCTGAAAGTATCTTAGAGAGGAAGTTGCGGTGATTAAACATTTTAGTTTTGCCAAGGCACGTTGCTGATCTTCACCCCATCTGAACTCTCCATCTGACACCCCAACTAGTCTGCGCAATGGCTCACATTCTGCAGAACAGTGTGGAGTGTACAATGTGAATAGAACTGTTGAATGACTTTAGATTTGTGTTAGTTTATGTACAAGGCCCACTCCAGGCTCTACAAAACATGAAACTAAGATAGGTATATATGAGTTATTCAGAATAAAAGTATTAGGTCACAACACAACATAAATGTTACGGGCATATTATCAACAGATTGGGTGTGGACAAGAACTTTTAATAAATATTGAAGGTTCTTAGTAGGGTTGCGCAAAGAAAAAAAGGGGGCTAGCTGTTAAGGGTTCGCACAAATAAGGAGTGTTTTTTAACATTGGTGTTGATTGCACCTTTAGTGCTTTTGTGGCGTGTATTGTGTAAGTGGGCATTTAAGAAAAAATGGGTTGGTATTGCAATTTCTTCCCTTATTATTTTGTCTTTCAGATTTTTGTCAGCCGTCCTCCGACGCTCTGCAAGAGTGGCCTGTGACCACTCAGACATGAGGTCAGAAATCCTCTCATTTTTTTAAGTTTAAACACCCACCTAAAAGCTTTTCTGTTCACAGACTCAAGAGAGTCTATGTGCTTGGATAAATATGGAGACCAGACAGTGGATGAATATTCAAGAACTGGGTGGCAGATTCTTTTAAAAGAAAGGGTTTTTGTTTTGGGTGAGCAACTTCTGAGGGACCTCATGAGCATGTAGAGTGTGGATAAAGATTTGGTTATAGTCTTTTCTATATGAAGGTTAAAGTTGAGTTTATTGTCTATAATGACTCCGAGGTATTTAAAGTGATTGACATAAGTTAGTTGTTGGCCTTTTATGAGATATTTGTGAGAAAACGGGCTCTCATGACACCTGAAAAAAGTTGTCTCACATTTTGTGATGTTAAATTCCATCTGCCATTAATCAGCCCAGTCTATGAGCAGGTCAAGATCTGCTTGAAGATTTGCACAGTCGCTGGCTGACTCAATCTTGGAATATAAGAGCATCATCAGCGAAAGGTCTGAGTCTAGAGGTCTTGATTGCCGCTGGCATATCATTTATAAAAATCAAAAAGAGGAGGGGGCCTAAAACATATCCCTGGGGCACACCAGAGAAAACTGGACATGGTTTGGAGTATGTTTCATTTATAAAAATGGTTTGTGAGCGATCCTTCAACCAATCCTCAACCCAGGCGATAATTGTTCTGTCTAGATTAGTTTGGGTAAGTTTGAATAAAAGTTTGCTGTGGACACTTTGTCAAAGGCCTTAGAAAAATCAGAGATAATGGCATCAGTTTAGATTCCTGTATCAAATGATTCAATGAGTTCATGAGTTGTGAGGATTAACTGACTTTCGCAGCTTCTCGTCGAACGAAAACCATGTTGGCAGTCATGGAAAAAATCAATAGTCTAAAAAGTTGCGGATGGAGTGTGCGACTATGTGTTCTGTGGTTTCTGAAAGTACACATGTCAGAGAGATTGGACGATAGTTAGTTGGCAGGAGCCTGCTACCTTTATTATAAAAATGGGTATGACAGTAGCCCTTTTCTAATCCCTAAAGACAGTATGGTTGGATAAAGAGTGTTGCATTATCTTGGTAAAAGTGGGGGCAATATAGGAGGCTAAATGTTTCAGCAACGAGGTGTTCAGTTCATCTGGGCCAGCAGCCTTAGAAGGGTTAAGTTGTTTTAAAAGTTTTCAGACACCATCAGTGGAAACAATTATTGCCTTGGTCTTCTGTTTGGTGGAGTTTGCTACAGTTTCGTTTGTTGGGGGAATGGGATAAGCACTATTATCAACTGTGAAAATGGAAGGAAAAGTGTCAGCAAAAGTGTTGGCTATATTATCAGATGGTTTGCCAGTGTTGTTGTGCAAGGTTTTGACTGTGTTACTGGATCCTCTTTTTGAAGATATGAATTTAAAAAGAGGTTTATTGTTGCCTTCCGTCAATTCATGGCAGGTATGGATATTTAGAAAGTTATTATAGTCTTGTCTAATTAGTTTTTTACATTTTTTAATCTGAAGTTGGAACATCTGTTTATTGTCGGCGATTGGGTACTTTTTAAATGTTTTAAACAATCTATTCCTTTTATGAATCTCTTTAATGCTGGTGCGTTTAATCCAAAATTTCTGTTTACATTTTTAAGGGGAAAATGAGGGATAGAGGCCTTAGCTGCTGCCATAATTCCAGTTTTAAAGGATTGCCAAATGTCGTTAAAGTTGGATTTGATTGATATGAGATTAGTTATTTGTCTGTCAAATGCTTGGGATTGGATGGTTAGTTCAGTGTTATTAGTTTAGTTATATTTAAATTTAAAAACGGGCGATAGTTTGGAGAGGTTTGCCTGTTTGGGACTATCAAGTATGCTCACTTCAAACAACACATAAAAATGGTCAGATGTGCTTGGCTCTCCATGGGCATTATTAATTTCCATGGAGGATAACACAAGGTCTAGGGTGTTTCCTTTAATATGTGTTGGAAAATCAACAGGTTGGGAGAGACCATGTGTTTGAAGGAGTTGAAGAAAATTAGTATGCATTTTCCTGTCTCGACTGGATTTCAAGGTCTTACCAGGCCACTGTATTTCAGGTAAGTTAAAGTCACCGGTAATGACAAAAAATGGACTGGCAAGGGATTCAACCCAGTCGAGTAGGCCATCAATGTTTTTTAAACAAGGTTGATGGTAAAAACAAGAAAAATGGAAGGTAAAATTATGTATATTTATTTTGAGAGTAAGAACTTCTGAATCCACAAGTTCATCTACACATAATACGTCATCTACACATAATTGATTTGAGTTGATAGGTAATGGTGGATTGACTGGCTGACTAGGCATTGGTGGTTGCGGAGAGCATTGTGCAGTGTGGTCTGATGGTGATGAATCGCTGGATTGAGCTGTTCGTGACAGCAAAAGTTGGCACCCGTTCCCCCTAAACCTGCGCCCAGTTTGTTGATTCTGAACTATGTATGATCTGGGTGTTCCGGCTGTGCCCATTACATCATAGATCTGGTCACTCCATTCCCCATTGGTTCGTACTCGAACAGGAGAGCCAGATGTCAACTGATTGAGAGCTGATTGATCGTAATACCTCTTGGCAGATATCTTGGCCTGTAAGTTATTTCCCAGGACTCTTTCAGGATCCACACTAGGTTTAATCAAACGACTGGGCAGTGATGTTCTAACATCGGCACCTAACATTACCTCGTTAGGGCTGTATCCAGTAATGGTCTTGGAGCATCTATATATCATTAACGCAGCTGCTGGGTCATCTTGTGACAAGATCTTCTTGGCTGTTTGAACGGCTCTTTCAGCAGCCCCATTAGACTGGGGGTAATACGGGCTGCTAGTCACAGGGTCTATACCAAGGTCAGTCATGAACTTGGCAAATTCATAACCATTATAGGGAAGACCATTGTCACTAACTAGTTTGATAGGGATTTCCCAGCGAGCAAAGATGGACTTGAGCTTCTGGATTTTAATATGTTATGTGGTGTTTTAGGTGTGAATAATCTCAATGTAACGACTGTATAAGTCTACAACTACTAAGTATTTTGAACCCTTGTAATCAAGTAAGTCCGTTGCAATGGTATACCATTTACTCTCAGGAACGCTCTGTAAAATCCTGGGCTTTTTTCGATTGGCGGGCTTATGCTTGTTACAGAATTCACATGCTGCTATGTGGGACTGAATATCACTGTTTGTTTGGCCACCAAACCGCCTGTGCTGCCCTAGATTTGCATTTTTCTAACCCCCGATGACCTTCATGTATTGCGGCAAGTATGTCTTCCCTCAGTGACTCTGGAATTACTATTTTATTCTCAAAAAGAAGCATGTTTTCTGCAACAGATAGGTTGGAGCGTACATGAAATAGAGGGTGTAGTGCTGGGACAACAACTTTGTTGTATTTGGGCCACCCATCTAGAGTATAATGAAGCGCTTCTACCAGGATGCTGTCTTTTTGTGTAGCTCTGATGATGCTGTTTATTCTAGTGTCAGATATGGGGAGATTTGTTCTTACTGAGGTGAGATGCATGTCTGGCACGTCACTAAGGTCTGGTGATCGAGAAAGAGTATCAGGAACGACCATCTGTGGCCCTGGAAGATATCTTGCCACCTGATTATATCACATGAGACGCATCAGTAAACGCTGACAACAGGGTGGGACTGTGTTCAGGTCCTTTCCGTTAATCATGGAGTTTAATGGGGAATGGTCAGTGATGAGGTCGAATTTCACCAAGCCACGCAAGTATTGGTCAATTTTTTTGCAAGCCCAAACAAGCGCAAGGAGCTCACGCTCTATGTTGGAATAGTTTTTTTGGTCTCATTAGTAGTGCAGGATGCAAATGACACACAACGACCTTCTTGACAGATCATTGCCCCTAAACCATCAGTAGATGCATCTGCATACAAATAAACTGGGAGTTCGTTATCGTAGTATCTAAGGCCTAGAGAACCTTTAAGACGTTCTATTATGGCCTTCATCGCCTCGTCTTGTGGTTGTTACCAGGTCCAGACAGTGTCGTTCTTTAACAGCTTGTTTAGTGGGCTGGCGAGTTGAGAGAGGTTCGGGATGTATCACTGCATGTAGTTTACCATGCTAAGAAAACGTCGCAGAGTGTGAACATCTTTGGGATGACCAATGGTCTCAATTGCTGTCAGCTTGGATAGGTCTGGTTTGATGCCAGTAGCTTCGAACATATGACCCAGAAATTTGACTTCAGATTGCCTGTATAGGCACTTGTCGTTGTTTAGTTTCAGTCCATGTTCTGCAACTCGCTTCAAAACTACCTCAAGCCTCCGATGATGTTCCTGCATGTCGCGACCAAAAATAAGTATGTCATCTTGATAGACAACATCTCCTTCACATCCTGATGGAATTCCTTCCATGTTCCTTTGAAACAACTCGCTGGCGCTGGATATCCCAAATGGTAGGCGTGTGAAACTAAACCTGCTTCTGTGTGTGATGAATGTGGTCAGCAGGCTTGATTCTTTATCGAGAGCTATTTGGTGGTAGCTGCTGTGGGTGTTGAGTGTTTAAAATGCTGTTGCATTGCTAATCTTGACTGCCAGTTCTTCAAAGGATGGTATTGGATGATTTTCCCTAACTACTGCACGATTGACAGCCCTAAGGTCTTTGTTGAGTCGTGCATTGCCAGACTTTTTCTGGACAGGAACTATGGAGGAGCACCACTCAATGGGTTGTGTTACCAGTTTAATGATCTTTTGACTGAGCATTCTATTTAGTTCTTTGTCAACTTTATCTAACATTGGGAAGGGGATGCGACGCGGGGCATTGATGCAAGTAGGTTTTATGTTACTTTTGAGGTTGTTGATTACAGGTTTTCCCTTAATCTTACCTAACGCAGCACCAGGCCGAACCGCGGAAGCTGTGTCACACCCGACAGCACCAACCACGGAGCTGATGACCGCCATATGCTTAATCGCATTCCTAGACAAAAGGTTCGATCTACAATCAGCTACATAACATTTTGAGTGAGTACTCATGACCATTGTACTTAGTGTTCAATATAGAATAACCAAAAACAGTTACATCAGAATTAACAGACTTTAATTCAATATTGGCTTTAGATAGAACAGGTTTATCAATAAGTAAGTCATGTGTTTTTGGATAATATGGTGACATCAGCACCTGTATCAACCTTGAACTTTATGTTCGTGTTGTTTATAGGGATACTCACAAACCACGGCTCGCTGTTGTCCTGTATTTGTGTCGCTGAATCTAGGTAGTACGTCTCTCCTTGCATATTCTGATTGACAATCTCTGCAGCAGCCAGAGTTAATCTGGCTTTACTCCTGCACTTCTTGGCAAAGTGGTTTGGTGTCTGGCAATGGTGACATTGTTTACCGAATGTTGGGCATTGTCTTCTCTTGTGTTTAAGGCCACAGTTATTACAATTAATGGCTTCTTGGTAGTTGACATACGATTTTGTTACTGCCTGCCTGTCGCTATTCATCTGGCTGGTGCCACAGCTAGCAGATGATCTGCTAATTGAATCAATCTCTACTTGTTTGGCAACCTCATTTTTGACTAGCTCATGGTGTCGAGACATATAGATAGCCTTGCTAAGGTCTAAGTTTTCCTCCAGCTGTAGCTTTGCAGACAGTTCTTTATCTAGCAGTCCAATGACTAATATGTCTCTGATAGTATTGTCTCTTTCTGCTGCAAACTCGCAGTGCTCACTGAGTTTGCATAAATCCCTAATAAAGCTCTCAATACTCTCGCCTGCTCTCTGGGCTCTTGTATGAAATATACTTCTAAGATGAATCACGTTACGCTTTAGGTTGAAGTAATCCAGAAGCTTAGAAACTATATCAAAATCCTTCTTATTATCATCAGCAAATGTAAATGTTTCATAAAATTGTTCAGCATCCCCACCCATAGTGTATAGGAGGGTTGCTATCTGTACACCATTGTCCTTATCCAACAAGCCAGTAGCTACCCTATGCAGTTTAAATTGCTTCAACCATTCTGGAAACGATGCTGGTGATGAAAAGTCAAATCTTTGTGGTGCCTCAAGCTTGGACATGATTGGCAGCTAAGAATAGGCAATAGATGCTACTAGCAATCAGCTAAGAATAGGATTAAATAGATAGTTCTGAAGGCAAAGAAGGACACACTGCCACCATGTTAGGTATTCAGACAGGAAGTTCCTTTTATTTAATCAGGTCAAGGTTACAACAATATATAATAATAAGGTCAAGGACATTCAGTATAATAATAGAGTTAGTAGAATAGTAGATGAGTTAGTTATGTACAGCCAACATATTTAAAAAATTTATCCAAAACAAAGTGCAAAAACGAAAAGCTTCAAATTACTTGGTGAAACTAGTCAGTGATATGCACACACACAAAATGTCTTTACGGAGTAGCCATAAAGTTATCAAGCCTTACGCGCGTTCAAACACTGGAAAGAGCTCCTTTCCTTTTCAATATCACCTCCTTTTATCCGCCGGTTACTCTGACTCGCGGTCTCTTTTAAGCTTTTCCTAATATTGTAATCATTTTCAATACTCATTCTGTTCAAAGGATAATTCTTAAATGCGTATATAAGTGCCTTTATTCCAAATGTTCTTGTCTTCTAGTCACCTAGGATTATCTCAGCTTAGTCGTTCTGCTCAGGTCTCTTGTGGATTTTGGTATTATATCGTGTTAGTAGTAGTTGGTGTAGTGTAGCATATAGTCTTGGTATCTGTTAGGTGTAGCATATGCTCTTAGTGGTATTTGTAGCACATAGTCTTATTAGCATTGTATTATTGCATTGAGTTGTATTGTAGCAATGTATTATTGTATTGTTTTGACAATTACGTTGACTGTATGTTTCGTAACATATCTTTCAGTATTGTGTTTTTTTTGTGAGGACAAAAAGTTATTTATTCTGTAAGAGTTTATATGCTAGGTTTGCAATCCTCAATAAATATTATTAATAATAATAATACTGGCAGCAAGTAATTATTTAAAAAACTAAATTCTGCTGAAAATTTTATTTCCTTTGAGAGTCTTGTGAAAAAAAATTAAATTGAACTAAATCAAAACCAACAATAATCATTGATTGAAGGTTGTATTTCACTATTACTAATAACTAGATACACGATAATCAAACTTCCATTATCAAAAATTACTGTACTTTTATGACATAACAGACGTTTTTACTAGCAATAGAGATAAATTTTGATTTTGCTATATATTTCACAAGTTATACATAACCTTGTGACTTCATTTTCACACATACACATACTCACGGGTACGCCGAGCGTTGCGATAGGCGATGTTGAGAAGAAAGAGAGTTCTCTTTTTCTTCTCACCATCGCCTATCACAACGCTCGGAGTACTCGTGCATGTACTGTGTTATTGATGCCCAGGTAGCTACACTTCAAAATGAAAATGCTCAGATAGTGTACATTATAGTGTAACGCTAAGTACATGTATCTGCTGCCACAAAAATGTATCTGCCGCCCGTCTTCATACATTGAATGTTTTCGATGAGACGAATGTTCGCATAGTGGTGTCACCTCACCAAACTTCTGACTGGATTTTCCATGAATGTATTTAACCGTGGCGATTTTCGTTGATCTTACAATGCCGAAAAGCAACCAATGCTTTCCCGAATTTCGGATCCAATTTGTTCTTTTATAGAATCCGTTATAATAAATCTAGAAGCTAATTGCTGTTATCGCGTCAGTAAACTGTTAAAGTACACTTTTTATCAATCCTTCATAACATTTTATGTGTTTTGCAAGAATTACGTTATACACAATTATTTTGCACCGCATACCTATATCGAGGTGTTGAGTTTGCTTTGTCATTTTATTCAATTTTTGACTGGGTTTGGTTTATGCGTTTTTGCATAGGTTGTGTAAACTAATCGAATTAATACTGGTTTAGGCACTATGAAAGTAGCCTATGATATACACGGTGAATCTAGGAAAAAATGTGTGGTGCAAAATTTGTGTAATATATCTATGGTGGTAAAGGGTGCGTGGGCCGGTCAGGACACCTCATTTGCGCCTGGCCCTGCGGTAGCAGGACTTCTTGAAATTTAAGCACCTTAGAATGAAGGAGAGGTGTGTTTGAGCCCAAAAAGTGTTATCATTTGTTTGCAGCAAACAACAAGTTTAGAGGTAAAAATTGACGTTAGATATGATTAACGAATTTTTATAATGATTTTTTTATAATGCTTATTATACTATGTATATCAAGATTACATGTATACAGAAAGTTAACAAACAATTGGGCAAGAAAATAAAATCTAGTTTCTAAACACGTAAGCAACGCAAACATGTATTATGTACATGTACATCTATAGCTATAAACTGATACCAATGCAGAAGAATTACTGAATAATGTTTGTCTTCAATCAAAGATATACTGCATTTTGTTTAGGTGTCTAGACAAACTGTCTGCAAAGCTATGAAACAGCACAGAGAGGAAACAAAACCCATCACCACAAAGACATCTCTATTGTCATTCTTCTTGGCTTAGCATTAGCAAATCTAGCTGCAACTTCCAAATCCATAGAAAAAGTGGAGTGAACAAATAGCAGTGCTAAGCTTGAGAGCCAGTTTTCAGATGTAGTGGGGATGTAACTCAAATGTTTAGTTCTTATTTAACTAAGAGTTGTACGTCTTGTATTATGTGTAGAGCACGACCCAGCGATATCTTTGTTCTTGTGGTGAATATAGTTTGTCGAATTTATGTCTCTCTCCGTGGCAAGTGTCTGTGTGGTTTGGAGGACCACTACTGCATATAGTAATTGTCATTTTCTACAATAGTAGTGGTTTCATGCGGTTTCATCTTCTCCTAGCTCACCACTAGCTATCTCACCTTGCACTCCTTAACACTTCCCTCTATATATAGCTAGGGTAATTGCTAATATTAGATTAATATATTTTAGAATTACACGTTCCTGGTTGTCATTAACAGTAACTAAAGGTATAAGGTTATCTGAGGTGTAGTCTGTTCAGAATCTCGGTATAGACTAACTAAGAGAAAGAAATGCACTTGCTATTACACTGTCTTGTCAAGTGTGTGTTGTCTGTCGCTAGGCCAACTATATAATCAATAAACGGCGACTCCAAATCTCAATAATTATGTGACAAGCAACCCGGCACGCTAGAAATAGTAATGACTAAATGAATATAAATTATTCCACTCATATCAGTGGTCCTCCGACATGTTTTGAGCAGTTTTAGCTTAGAATTTCCTCGCTCCACCTCACATGTAGTTGCAGGCACTGTCAACAAAATTTTCAGCAGCTTGTGAACATTAGGGTAAATTTCCACATCACACTTTGCGACAAAGTCACTAATGGTGTCAGGAAATTTATTCTTTTGGAGGCATCCTTCAATCCATCTAGAATACTCAATATTCATTTGCGATGGTGAAGGAAGATCATTATAGTAAAAGAGCTTTAGCTTTTCCAGTTCTTCAGAACTTAGGGGTGAGTTAGTACTATCAGGAAAAAAGCTTGCACAACAAATTCACCCTAACTCTGCTCTCTGTGAACCTGCTTTCCGTCTCAGTCAGATTATGGTTTAGAAATGAGGTGAAGATTGTCACACGAAAGTAATCTTCAGCAGTGTCACAGTGATAGTTTCCTTGGTGAACCTGCCTTGCAGTAGTTCTTGGTTTGGCCAATACATCATTGACACTTTCAGCCAATTTCTCAGCCTCAAATTGCCAATCAACAAAGCTTGTCTCATCGAAACCACGGAAGCTCCTAACTGTGGCATCCACCAACTGGTTTGCTTTCAACACATCCATGGTTTTCCTCTGCAGCTTCATACTTGATGGCTGTACAACTGTCTGAACATTTTTTAGAACCACGGAAGCAACTATAAACTCTGAATTTCTCATGGTCTTTGCAAAAGAGGCAGCTTTTGCACGAACATCTGGATCGAATGAAGAATCTAATTGCATGCTGTCAAATGCAGTAACAAGGATGGTAAACAGTTTTACAATGGTAGCATAGGCTTCATGCCTCTGAACCCAGTGTGTTCTGCACACGTCTTTCAGTTTTCTCTGCTTTCTTTCCGGGGCATTTTCTGTAATGATGGTGTCCAAAGATTTCTCATTTCTTGGAGAATTCTTAAAGAAACAAGAAATTTCACCCATCACTGCACTCGCATCTCTAATTGTTGGAATGCTACAAGCACAAACTATAGCTAAGTTCAGTTGGTGTGAATTACAGTGGGAATAGACAGCAAGGTCATTTTGAGCTAGTATTCTTTCTGATACTTCTTTTCTCATTGAATACATGTTTGCTTCAGCATCATATACTTGTCCTTGCTTGCATCAGGTCCAAGTCTAGTTTTTTGATCAAAGAAATTATGTTGGTAGCCAATACCTCACCCGTTATTCCCTCAACCTCTATAAAACCTACAAACTCTTCACAAACTGTATGGGTCCCTTTTATAATGTCAACAAACCGAAGACACACACAACTGTTCTTAATTAGCAGCATTGGTCACCTCATCTGCTAAAATGCTGAAGGTTTCAGTCTTTTTTACTCGTCTCACAATGTCTTCTCTGACCATCTGACCCATGATTTCCAGCAATTCATTTTGGATTGTCTTACTGGTGTACCTCTGATTCTTTTTACAACTCTAAATGCTTTGCCAACAAATATCATTATCAGCACAATTGTGAAGCAGTTTAATAAAATTCCCACAATTTGCAGCGTCACAAGTGCTGTTGTCCCAGTGTCCACGAATTCTTAGTCCTTGTCGTGCAAAGTAATGATGCTTGCTAATCAATATGCATAAAATGTGCGGGTTCTCCTTACCAATTTTTTCTGATGTCACGCTCAGTTGGTTAGTAATTTTCAGACTAGCATTTTTTGTTGTTTTAGCAAAATTCGTAGCATCTTCCATGGCTTGCATATGTGACTCATCTTTCCTGCGCCTGTTAAAAGCTTCCCCACATTTTTGAAAATCACGAAACACAGTTGTGACAAATATTTTAGTATTTGAGATTCTGGCTAAGAGGAAGCAGTAAATACAAAAGCCTCCATCCTGACTAGGTGAATATCTGAGCCATGGTTCTTTTGTGAACCAATCCAACTTTAATCTTCTACCTCCAGCAAAACTTGGAAGGAAACTCATATGAAAGTGCAGGTTGAATGTGGTTTTCAAGGAGATGAACTCGCTCAATTCAATATTATCCTACTAGCCAAAGCCTGGCCAATGTCTGTAAACATAACAAACACTGCTAAGGCTGGTTCAGCTAATTGTTCAACATCACTTTGCAAACAAATGAGAAGAAGTAGAATAGAAAAATCTACAGATGTGGCTCAGTCTCTTAGGCCTACTATATGTTTGGCAAAATAAAATAAAAATTTAGCTCTTTCTTTGATGCTCAACAGAACACACATATTGAAATAAATGGTCCCTGACGCCACATGTTTCATGTAGCCATTTTTTGTTTAAAGTTTATTACAATCGCATGTTCAATTAACAGCGTGCTTGCTTTCCATTAGACTCACCTCAAATTGGATTCATAATTAAAAATACGCAAGTGACTGGTATTTGCAAACCAGTCACTTTTTATACATACACTGTAGCTATTTTTATCAGACATGAAATCAACGAAAATGCTCTCTGCCACATTCAGAAAAATTTGAAGGTCTTCAATTTCTCCAATTAGCTAATAAACATTTATAGCCATGAAAACATGGGCAAAATTAACTATCATACCTTGACTATAATTTGTCAAAGATTTAAGTCGAGCTTTAACTTCAGCAAAAACTAACAACAGGTATTGTTTAGCTGTGAGGAAAGATAAGGAAAGGTGGAAAGCAAATAAATTCAAATTTCATTAACAAGTAGCCTGTTAAAGTTCTCAAGAACAATTGTGGTCTAATGACCAGTTTGGCAGCAAACATGCAAATAACTATAAACATTATTGCAAAAACAGCCATGCAATTCTAAATAACATTTCAATCTGATAAACTATTTTAAAAAGAGATTATTACATGTAACCATAATGCATGTCTTAAGCAAGCAATTGGAAACTTAAGCTAATGGTAAGCAATCAAAGGAACTTCCAAATATGCAAAGTACTTACCATCTTTGGTACCAGCAACTGGTAGCCTACGGCTGTGTCTTTTGATATCCCTCAAGAAGATCAAAGTTCAATATTGTGTTTAGTGTGCCTACTAGAACCACTATTAAATTGCAGAGAGAGAACAAAGCTAAAGCTTTTTTTGAAATGATGACAGTCGAGTGCTCTGATATTGGTAAGACCAAAAATAATGTTCCTCAGTCCTCAGTTTGAAATTTGAAAAAAACCAACAATAGCTCAATTTAGGCAGCTGCATTGTATGTACTATGTTGACTTGTGCTGGTGCTTTTTTGTGTCATTTTAAATGTCTTGGACTATATAAATTGCGAAAGCTGCTAGAGTCGTGCTCGCTAATAATTTGTTTAGCCAATTGAAAGCATTTCGTCGACGATTTCGGTGTGCATGCACAGCCCTGACCATTTTGGGAATTTTGGCCAAATAATTCTATGCTTTTCGTTCATTTCGTGATTTCGGTCAGAACCAACAATAAAATCGTCATGTGTGGCCATACCTTTAGGCTGCCAGCCATAGCTGCATTACTTGAATGTACTAACCTAGCTGGACAAGTGCTCTGTGGGAGAGCAGATGCTACTGCTACCTGGTGTGTGTGTTACAATGAACCAAGCATCAATACAAATCAGAGTGTAAGTTCTTCTGTCTAAATTGCCCTGTGCACCATATCAGTCGCTATCTGTTCTATTTTAAGTAGTCACAGCCAGTACTAGAGTAATATGGCCAGGCAAGTTTTTAATAACCCTACTGAGCCATAATTCGGTCCACTTGAGCTTGGCCGGTTTTCAGTCCTACTTTAACCGGGCCATTATTCGTTACAATTTTACTAGACCAGTATGTAGTCTAACTTCTTCAGACCAGTCTTTGCTCAAATTTTTCTAGACTAGTTTGTGCTCTAACTTTTGCAGGCCAGTCTTTGTTCTTGCTTTACCAGCCCGGTCTTTGGTCTAATTGATCTGTGCCAGTTTTTCACGTAGAATCAACTTTGGTAGAAATCACAAGATGTTATGATTATGCATTTTATAAATTCATATTTATCACTTCATGTTATCAGGAATTGGCGGTATTTTTGTATCATTTGCGATTGTTTTTAATGTTAAAGGTGACCTGGCTGCTATGATGTTTCAAGGTTGAAATTGGCAAAACTTGTTTGCAGTTAAAAAAGGTTTCTACCAACTACCAGATGTCCATACATTACATTATACAATAGAAATTTGTGCTCGTGCCTTACTAGAGCTCATGACAAATATCGAGCTTGGCTCATCACTGATATCATTAATTAGCAACTTTCATTCACTTTTGCATGGAATTCATGTAACATTTTTGTGATAACATTCGCCGGATAGTCTGCACACGTGATCTCGACAAATCTAACTTATTAAAGTAATTAGGTATTAAGATACAAATGAGCAAAACTGCAAAAAGGGTTTCACTTAATGGAAAACAAAATATCAGCAATGAGAAAGCTATCATATGATATGTAGGTATACTAGGGGAGACCTGATGCTGAGTGGCAACAATGGACTATGGCAGTGTCTGAAGTGGAGAGTGATTCTTGGGGGTACTCTCTGTCATGCCAGGAGGGTAGTGTCCAGGGCCAACGATCCTGCGCGCCGCTCACAGGGTGAGTCTGAGAAGGGCGCTGCACCTTCTCGGTAAAGGGGGGTCCGGGGATATTCTCCCGGAAATTTTTTTCGCATGAATGTCCCTATATTATGCTGTTTTCCATAACTTAAAACCCTGTGTTGTGTTCAGTAAAAAATTAAAAGTGGGCTTAGCTGCACAACCTGTGTGTTCTATGACTATGGAGACTCCAGGTTGTGATGTGAGTGAGTCAAAAATCCCTATGGACAGTCCACACAGACCCCAGACACAAGACAGTCCCATCTCCAAGACACCATGAATATTGTTATATGATAAGCTCAGTCACTCACTATTTTTTAAAATACAGACTCTAAATTCATGACAGTCACTAATTCTTACTCACATTTAAAGAAATTATCTATTGGCCCATGCTGTTTTATTATGAATTGAAAGAAACAAAGAAACTAGTATAATAAGCCAGAATTTATTCAAAACTACTATTCAAAACACAAGAGAAAAATCCAAGCAATGATTAATCTTAAGCTATTCAAGGGTTCCACAGGGCGGCCGACACAGGGTCCCGTTGATTTTGTCGGTTGATAGAAAACTGATCGGTTCCCAGGTTTTTAACAAAACAATCTAGTTGATCCGCTATAATAGCAAAAACTGACTGAAGAAATTAAAGATCAGTAGGGTGATTCTCTCGTCCCGAAAACGTGTACTGTTTTTGGTGTAATGAACTCGAGCTAATATAAGTTCGGAAAGAAAAGGAAAAAACGTTGTGTGAATATTTCACTTCTATCCGGTTTTATCGCATTTAATAAGATATGAGCAACTTTATATGAGGGGGTACGCATCCTAGGGAGTACCCCCACTAATTCTTCTTACGGGTACGCCGTACCCCTGCGTACCCCCCCATTTCAAACACTGGACCATGGTGTCTTCACCTAATGGCTCCATCACCGGAGCTGTCATATGCATTAACTGCTGCTTACTGTGAATTTGTAAGATTGTGCATTAAGCAATTTCTCACTCTCTTATGGTGCTTTTGGATGTACGCAATTGGGTAAACTTGACCATTCAGATTCCAATCATGTGCCTTTATTAGGTTCATGATAGTATACAATGACCGAGTGTGTGCTGACAGCAGGTAAGCCAATGCATCAGCAAAAGTGATGTTCTGATATCTTTACAAAGGTTTTACTGTTTTAATGATTAAACGTTTGTAAGCTAAAAATGTTTTAGTAGATTTTTTAACAGTCATTTATAAAAAAAATTAATGTGCTGGCAACATATTGCTGAAAGCAGCGTGTAGAAGATAACTCCAATGGTTATGGATGCATGAAGGATTGAATAAAAGATTATCGCTTACCCTATTTTGTGGTAGATATTTTTCTGACATTTTGTCTCGCGTATTACCATCCTAGGGTATGGGTAAGAAATCCGCAATTAATCTTTTTTGATAAATACATTTACAATATCAAATTATTTTCACTCATCATCATGGAGTATAACGCTTATAAGTCTACCTTATAACTATTTACTTCGTAAACAACAGTACATTTCTCATCTGTGTCTGTAACTTCTCTCGCTTTTTGCTGTTAACGCCTGATTCAGACCGATGCCTTATATATGACGTGCGAGGTGCTGCCCTTTGCTTTGCAAGCTTGTGCAAGTGCACGATTGCTGTGAACAAATAGCTATGAAGTCGCAGGATGGCGCAACTAAATCCTGCACACGCTCTACAAGAGCATTGCCTTGCGAGGGCGCAGCACCTTACACCCCATACATACGGCATTGGTCTGAATCAGGCATTATATCCATAACCAAAGCAAACCTTAAGCTAAGTGTGGCCAAATGTGCTTTTTATGAAGTTTCTAGAGAAACATTACTGCAGATTAGATAAATGAGCGAGTTAGTTGCATCTTGTTCATACTGGTCCTGTCAAACCTAGAACAATAGCACTTATGGACCTTTTTATACAAAGTTTATGCATTTCAATATTTTTTGACAGTTCAAAACTGTTATATTTGGACATCAAATATTCTTGTAAAAATTCATTGTATTATGTTTGCTCTATTTCAAACCCTAAAATCAGCACTAAACACCTCACCTAATCAATTACAGCATTAAATGAAGTTTATCTTATAAACTAAAATTCTGTGTCAAAATTATGGTAATAGAATGTGTAGTAGTCTGACAAAAATGAGGTCTTCTTGTTAATACATAATAGAACGGAAGTATCAGTTTTGACAGTGCATCTGTTCAGTCGCAGAGTTAGTTACAAAAAATACCAAGTACAGTAACCTCAATTTACTTGAGTTATAGTTTAAATTAACATGTTTCATGTACATGTATTTGTTTTGTTTTATTTGTTACCATTTATTTTACTTATAGTTTCACAACTACCATGTTTCCAGGAGTTTCAAACACGTCTTGTAAATTGGTTCTTTAAGGTTGACTTGCAAAAAGATTTACTTTACAGTTATTTTGTATCAAAGGGTTCATCATGTTTTACTCTGCTGTATTGTAGGAGCAAAAAAATGTGGAAATGTGATTACAAGCTCTTAAAAGCTCAAAAATGAAGTTAATCGCAGCCATCACAAAAACGCCGTAGTTTGGAATCTTCTTTTTTTCAGAATCTACTTTTCCAGTTTGATAATTTTGGTGTGCTTGACTAATTACGTCAAATTTAATAGGAACTAACTAAATATGGCCCTTAGGTCACATGAAATGTTGTAAACTATCCTAATTTGGTATTATTATATAGCTAAAAGATTAATTTTGTCGGACTGTGAACGTTTTCCATTTGAATGTATGCTTATAATAATGCAACTCTAAAAAACTGTTGTTACATATATGTTACACACTAACGGAATGCCCGGCGTTGTATGGGTATTAAAAATCAGCTCATAAACAGTAATAGTAATGCCACACTTATAAACTCAGCTTATAAACAATATCACTTGCCATTAGTCTGGCACATTGCCAATGGCTAATTTGAGTAAGCTCTTACTAATACATAGAATGACGTTGCACCGTAACGAAGAGTGGTAGCGTAATTGCACCCACATCGCGACATATCGCCTAATGAATCCATCAATCTCGCGTAGTTAAATTGGTCATTCATTTGCCTGGCGATTGGGAGGTTACAAGATCAAATTTTCTGTGTTACGAATTCTTCATTCCAGTATTTTAGTAGCTATAGCTGGATAAACTAATCCATATACACACAGAGTTTAAGGTTTTCATATATAGATGGTATTGTGGGAGAATGGGGTATCAAAGTGGGAGTTATTGAGTTAAATTCATATGAGGGAAAACTACACACTTCACAAGTCGATGTTTGACCTCATGCATGCTTGCCTAGCTGACTAAAGTTTCACTGAAATGCCTTTTCTATTCCCTGACTGCCTTTTGCTAGCAGTTGGTTGCAGTCTTCGAGCTTGCATTTGTTTGTTTCAAGAAAAAAAGCTTATGAATGGCTGTACGTCAATGGAATATTCTAGAGTGATTAATTGGATTTTCCGCTTTGCAAATCAGAGTCATATAAGTTAGTTGTATGAAGAATTGCTGCATGAATTGAATGGATCACAAATTTTCATTTGTTTTAATCCTCAGCTATATTTATTTAGTGTTCCCATTAGACGGTGCTGCTGAGGTCGATGGTCAAGGTAAACATGGAGCATTCAAAGAAGCCACGTCAGCTCTTTCAGGAACGAGTCGTTATCTCTTTGCATGACAGACCGGCACTCAAAATCACTTCCTCTAGCTCATCCTTCATAAGGAGCGAGGTCAGTAAGAATAAACTAAATATTTTATTTTATGTTGAATAAGGCAACTTACGAAAATTATTCATCAACAATGAGACGAACCCTTGTCTAGAAATTTCATCAACAAATTTAAGCATCGTTTTGTGAAGTCGTTAAAGTATAATAACAATACAAAACACATTTAAACCTATTTAAATATGTTACCAAGTCTTTGTAAACCGTCGGTATTATCTTAAAACTTACCCATCTGATCGGATTATAGACAAATAGACTAATTAAATAGATTAATTTGGACGAAAATTGCCACAAAACGCTTGAAAAGCTTGGTTTAATAAAAGTTAAGACCGGAAATTGAAACGGCGATCAACAGGGAATATAACGATCAAGTCGTGCGCATTTCGCGAAAAAATATTGTGCACATTTCACCAGTCTATGGCATTGTTTACTTGTAATCGAATATATTCGAAGGTTTCTGTAATAAACGTAGACCGTTAGAGGCGTTGACCGATTTATAGGTACGAAATTGTGGTACACAGTTTATCAGCTTATGTTTTTGTCTAATCACCGAAGGCTTCATTATTTAAAACGTTAGCGGAAATTCTTTACAACTTATGTACAAGCTAGGGCTGAACTACAACGCCCCTTTATGACGAGAACCTTTTTTTATTTTGCTCCAGTTTGCAAAAAACTTTCAGACGCGTGAACGCTCATACTTGCTTTATGTTAAAGATCGCTGCAAAATTGTGCATTGGTTTTCTATTATTACTGTATTACTATTACTAAGTTTGGATATTCTTTTTGATACTTCTTGATATTGTTAGCTATGACGTTTTTAAATGTAAACAAAATTGTTCATTGGTTTTCTATTATTACTGTATTACTATATTAATAATATTGGTTATTCTAATAATATCAGTGCATTTTACTTCTAATATTGCATTTCTCCTATTGCAGCGGGAGAGATATACAAACATATAATCTTTTCCTTTCATGATTGCTGTTTGTCATGACCAAACACTTTTTTAAATAGATAAAAACTTATCACTTTATCACTTATCACTAACATTATCACTTTGGGCGTGGGCTGTATGACAGTGGAATTTCTAGTTTATTTTATGTTGAATAAGGCAACTTAGGAAACTGCCAATCCTGCTGCACTTACCTTTTTGAATGTGTGAATGTAAACACAGAGTGCAGCGATCACAGTTTCTGGGCAGGTAAAGAGTTTCATTGTAAGGGTAGTGCTTCTTTACTCAAATTGTCTGCATTTCCCAGACTATTAGGTTTTACTCAAAAGGCCTGGGTTCCTGGGACCGTGTCTTTACTCAAAAGGCCTGGATTCATAGGACTGTCTTTACTTAAAAGCCTGGGTTCCTAGGATTGCGGGTTTACTCAAATAACTTGAGTAAAGACAGTGTTTTTGTACCCAATGACTTTTTGTACACAAATGGATACAACTAGTACACCTTTTACTAGGTTCAGTGCTCATCCAGTGGTTAGAGAGTATTTCTGCCTTAAGTTACTTGAAGGATATTGTATACAACTTTCCATTTTTGATTCTAAGTCAAACTGACTCAAGATTGTGTCTGTGGCCTCTCTGTTCCTCGGTGCCATATTGAAACAAGGTTGAAGAAATTGTGATCATTTTAAAAAAATTTGGATTTTTCTAGCTCAATTAATTTTTTCGATGCCTATTATTTTTTGATAAATTTGATTTTTACTCATTTTTGGTCATGTAAAGTGCCATGCTGCATTCCATATTAGAATGCTAATGAAACCCTTTTCAGTGACATGCTTTAGTTTGACCTGTTCCTATATTTCTCACATTCAACAGCCATATGAAATTATATGTGCAAACTACATGTAAGTGAGTGGAGTAGGGCTACTAGCAGTTTCACACAAAGTACGAATGAAAGCCAAAGACATAAAAAGGCACTATGAAATATTTAAGCTCATTCCTCATGTAAAAAATAAAAACCAGCTTGCCAGCTTTTTCACTACCTCGCTAGTTTCTTGTTTTTGTATGAATGGAGAATATCCTTTCGATGCACATGAGCTAATTGCAGTAAAGAGTTTTCGTGTGTAATGTCAAAAGTCACTGTCAATACCAGTAAGAAGTTTTAATCATGTGATGATTGTATTGCATCGACTACTTTATCAGTAAAGCAGTTAGGCACAAAAGGAGCCTCATTTGCTTGACACTCCATTTTGGATTTACTGACTGTCCGTGGGTGTAAAGATAAGCAGATAAGCCAGATTGTGATGTAGTGTTGCATCTGCATCCGATGCTAGTCAGTTTAGCATTTTTAACTCACCAGTATCAAGTAGATCTTGTAACTTTAACATTACTGTAACTTGTAACTGATTCAGTGTTACAACTGTTTCTGCTCTAGCGCAGTCTGATGCTTGTACCTGATCCAAAGCATTAGCAATTCGGTTGAGATAGTCTTCTGTTGTTCATTTCAGAGAAGCATCATGAATGAGGCGAGCGATGTCCTTGTCAGGTTGCTCTCTATGTTCCTCACGTACTATCTGTACTATCAAAATCTACCGATTATTCTTGTAAACTGTTAGTTACAGAGCTCAATCGTACCGATAACGTAAGCAGCGTTTTTCCTTTAGCAGCTTCATACCTAGAGAAAAGAAAAGGGGGGCAAAGCCGAAGGTTGCGAGTTCAATTCCTGTGTGATGCAATCTTTTTCCCAACCTCCAATCATAGCTGCAGTCGATGAACTTGGCTATTATGATAGCATAGATTGAAAAGTCAACAAAAATCAAACAGTTTCCCTATAGGCCATACCATGTTCATGAGCTAATCAGGTACGGAATATGGTCCAGTAAAAGCACTAGTTTGTATTAATAGTGATCCTACTAGTTTGTATTACTAGTAATTAATACAAACTAGTGATCCACTAGTTTGTATTACTGTGATCCTGTTTGATAACTCAACAGTAAAAACAGAATGTATATAAAATGTGAGCAGAACATGTATTCACAGTTGATAATTAAACCGCTTACATGAACCTAAAGCCTGGTTCCCATATCGTCTGCGAGACTCGGCGGTAATCTGGCACAGCAAAACTCTTGTGGCGCTAGGCTCAGTGGCCTATGTCCACATAAAGCTGCGTCGCTAACAATCGCATAAAATGGCTGCTCGCCATGCTGTTTCGAAAATGCTGACCTTCACATGTACAGTGCATTTTGGGACGGTTTGGTCTTCAACTACTTGCAAAGGTTAAACAGCGTAGAACTCTTGTGTTGACTACTGGCGGTACTCGTCGATACTCGGCGCGTATGTTCACATTTCACTGCTGATAGCCCTGCGGTGCTGTCGCCGGTGCATGCAGCGTATATGGGAACCAGGTTTTAATGAGCAGCTGGGAGGGATGTACACTTCTAAAGTACTTGATTGTGTTGATGCTGTGTTTGTGGACATTAGGCAGCTCAACGTTTTTAGTTATCAAATTCAACATATGTCCTCCGCATCTGTAACTAATTACCGTATGTCTTCATCGTTGTTTTAAGGATATCTTCATAGCTGCCCTATTTGTCACATTATCAGTTACAAAACTTGCAAGTTCACAGTCGGCCCTCTCGGTTTCGCTGATATTCATCTCTGCTATTGCTTGTAGCTTTTCATAAGTGTGTAGAGTAGCAGAAGTGTCAATTGTGTTCGTAACATATACATCTCCCTTTGGATCAGTGGCGGCTAGGCGCACAATCGGCTAATTACAGATATTTGATCAGTCATCCACAGTTTCAAAAACTGTCTTCGAGCCAGTCCTTGCAGCCAGCCTGTAATGTAATGTGTACTTCTTCAAGCGATGGGGCAGCAGTCTCCTCGCGTGTAGGCTGCTTATAGCCTCATCTGTACGTTTCTATCAAAGTTAAAAATGTCTCTTGTTCTATTAAGCGGAAAGATTAGTTTGTTTCATAGATCATTCTTGCCTCTAGCTCATAGATTTCTGTCTTTTCAGTTCTGTTTGTTCAAATCATTCACTGACAATTCAGAATTTGTTTGCTGTCATTTTGTGGATTGGCTTAATGGTGTGGTAGTCTAGGGTTTAGGTGCATGTACAGCTGTATGGTGTGGTAGTCTAGGGTTTAGGTGTATGTACAGCTGTATGGTGTGGTAGTCTAGGGTTTAGGTGTGTGTACAGCTGTATGGTGTGGTAGTCTAGGGTTTAGGTGCATGTACAGCTGTATGGTGTGGTAGTCTAGGGTTTAGGTGTATGTACAGCTGTATGGTGTGGTAGTCTAGGGTTTAGGTGCATGTACAGCTGTATGGTGTGGTAGTCTAGGGTTTAGGTGCATGTACAGCTGTATGGTGTTGTAGTCTAGGGTTTAGGTGCATGTACAGCTGTATGGTGTTGTAGTCTAGGGTTTAGGTACAGGTACAGCTGTATGGTGTGGTAGTCTAGGGTTTAGGTGCATGTACAGCTGTATGGTGTGGTAGTCTAGGGTTTAGGTGTGTGTACAGCTGTATGGTGTGGTAGTCTAGGGTTACTGGTGCATGTACAGCTTTATGGTGTGGTAGTCTAGGGTTTAGGTGCATGTACAGCTGTATGGTGTGGTAGTCTAGGGTTTAGGTGCATGTACAGCTGTATGGTGTGGTAGTCTAGGGTTAGGTACATGTAAAGTTGTAGCTGTTGTAGTCTGTCTTTCTGAAGCTGTAGGCTGCATTCTGTTGCACAACGGAGTGACTCCTTTTTCTGCTGCGCTGGAAGATGAACACCTTTAGTATGGACATATTTTCATTCTTTCCGCAGGCTTATTGATCAATATCTTCCTTCTCAGTTTTTATCGTTCAAACCATTTTTGCTGAAAAGTTAGACGTCGCTCGGTGTAGGTTTACTAGTTGTAATGGTAGCACTAAGTGCAGATATACTTGTAAATATAATATTATAGTCTGTCTTTTGCATTCTGAGTTTACTAATTAGTATGATAGCACTAAGTGAAGGTACATAAATAGATGTAATAGTCCCTCTTTTGTATTTGAGTTTACTAGTTAGAGTTTACTTCTCTTTTTGATTCTGAGTTGTAGGCTGCATTTTTAGTTTTTACTTACACTGCAGAAAGCTAAACTGCTAAAGCTTTCCATCTATTCCGTTCATCCAAAGGCTAAAGTTACTGGTAAAGTTATTAACTCAACACTGAAACTTTATAACTAATAACTCAAACTTTGTAGTGTTTTATTTTTAATAAGTTGATTACAATATTCAAATTAACTACATAAAGAAACAAGACATACACTTCAATTTATTTGTAGTTTTTACTTCACAAGTATAAGCTAGCCTGGTTAACTATAGATCTGTTTGATGTCATAATTTCATTTATTAGACAGAGTTGTGAGAGAAAACTGTACCGGTTACAAGTGCTACTTTACAATTTGTCCTGCTTTGAGGTTTAGTAAATAACCTCATAGGTCCTAGCTTTATAGGTACTTCTATAGCACTGTACTACACATGTAGTCAATTCTCTTATCACACTAATTCTAAACAGTGGAGGGTTTACAGGTTTGTTATACTCACTTTAAAACAATACTGCTTGTAAATAGATTTTCAGATTATTTGTTCGAGAGACACCGATTTTTGCTAATTTATGCAAAAAATACAAAAGAGGTCACGATTTCGTTCAAAAAGATAAAAAAAATTTGTGATTTTTTGCTCAAAGATCATTTGATTTTTTTCCTCCCATTTTTTATTGAAATGCGGTCGATTTGAGGCAGCTTCATACAACTTTGCATATCGAAAGTCGGTGTGTTTTGTATCATCAAAAAATAATGAATTCTGCTCGAAATAGAGTCAAACAACTTTCGTTAACAGATAGTAATACAGTCCATGCGTCTAAAGGTCTGCTGGTTTTGAAAAGTTTCAAAACATTAAATGACTGATTCAACATGGATTGTAATAAGCACCGCAGGTATAGCAATAATCACAACAGGTATAGCCATAAGCACAGCAGGTATAGCCATAAGCACAGCAGGTATAGCAATAAGCACAGGAGGTAATACAATAAGCACAGCAGGTATAGCGATAATTACAGCAGGTATAGCAATAAGCACAGCAGGTATTGCAATAAGCACAACAGGTATAGCAATAATCACAGCAGGTATTGCAATAACCACAGCAGATATAGCAATAAGCACAGCAGGTATAGCAATAAGCACAACAGGTATGGCATTAAGCACAGCAGGTATAGCAATAAGCACAGCAGGTATTGCAATAAGCACAGCAGGTAAAGCAATAAGCACAGCAGGTAAAGCAATAAGCACAACAGGTATAGCCATAAGCACAGCAGGTATAGCCATAAGCACAGCAGGTATAGCAATAAACACAGCAGGTATAGCAATAAGCACAGCAGGTATAGCAATAAACACAGCAGGTATAGCAATAAGCACAGCAAGTATTGCAATAAGCACAGCAGGTAAAGCAATAAGCACAGCAGGCATAGCATTAAGCACAGCAGGTAAAGTATTAAGCACAGCAGGTATAGCAATAAGCACAGCAAGTATTGCAATAAGCACAGCAGGTAAAGCAATAAGCACAGCAGGTATAGCAATAAGCACAGCAGGTATAGCAATAAGCACAGCAGGTAAAGCAATAAGCACAGCAGGCATAGCATTAAGCACAGCAGGTAAAGTATTAAGCACAGCAGGTATAGCAATAAACACAGCAGGTACAGCCGTCTTTCCTATAATAGAAGCCTTGTTTGTCCAGCTGTTCGAAGCCCGCTGTTAGAAAAAGCGAATTTTTCTCACATGTTCCGTTCTGCAGCCAGGAATACTACCGGCTGTGCCATTGTTGGGTTGTGCCGAAACGAACAATAATTATACATGTATAGTTATTGCACCCGATGATCTTTCGCGGCGCATGGAACTGTCAGTGTGATAGTGTGATAAGTAAACTCAGTCCATAAAAACACACCTGACCTGACTATTATTTATCACTTGGCTAACATCGTAAAGCATCTATGAAGGCTTTATTGAGTCACTACCATAAGATGGCACAACTGTTCATTGGTAGTTTTTGTCGTTATCTGTTGTTCTGTGATGTTCAATGTCACATGTAAGAAACCAACGGGTGAAGTGCGCACACACTTTAGCAAACAAATAGCTTGGGGCTATGAATGCTAAATTTAGCCACTGTGCTGCAGTCACTAGCCATAAATTGTGTAATCAGACACCGTGGCGCCATTGTTTATCAATCATGTCAATTATAACTGGTTCAAAGATGATGAATCATCATGTGTTTTTATATTTTGCTTCAAATCTAGGAAATGCCTTGTCTTTTTCACACAAACAAACTGTTTATCCTAAACACTACGTTTCACTTTCGTGTCCATAACTTCTCTAGCTGTCTTTTTGCTGATAATGCCTGATTCATACCAATGTCATGTATGGTATGGTTATGTATGGCGTGTGGCGGTTATGTATGGTTATGGTGCGAGGGGCTGCATCCTGCTATGCAAGCTTAAACAAGGTGTGCAATTGATGTGAACCAAATAGGTATGAAATCACAGGATGGTGCCACAAAATCCTGTGTGCACTCCCCAATGCTCTTCCTGTGACCTCAGAAGATTTATCCAAAAACATTGGTCTGAATCAAGCATAAAATACATTTTCCTTCCCACACTGTCTTTTGCTAGCAGTTGTTTTCAGCTCTGTAGCTAACAATGTTGGTTTTCAAGAACAAAGCCGGTGCATGCAGTGTATGGCTCTACACTCTACAGCAATGGAATATTCCAGTGTGACTAATTGGATTTTCCACTTTCCAAGACGCTGCCATATAGATTAGTTTGAGATTTTAAGTCGTCATTAGAAGGGAAAGTTGTCGCGTGATAAGAAGTGGGAAGAGCTCAGGTATATCCTGTACAGTTACGGTAGTTATATAAAAGTGAGAGGGTCGCTAGGGAGTGTATTTAACATATAGCAGTGTTGTTTATACAGATTAATTGTTCTTTACTGATTGTCAACTGTCAGTCAATGTCTGTCACAGGTAAATAGCTAATCATGGTCAATCTGAGACAGTGTAAAAAAACTTATTATAGCTAGTTTTAAAGTAAATTGCTTCATAGTGTTTATTTATGCCAGGCACTATTGTGTGTTGTCAGCTTAGACAACACTGAAAAACAAGGAAATGCAGCTTTATAACAACCAGCAATCTGGCTTTTAGTGTCTAGTAGATATGACATAAATGCTGCACACTTCACTGCTGATATTATCCCTTGGTCTACAGGAGCAATGAGTCCAAGAGAGTTTCTCGACATGATTCTTCATGAGCTCTCACTTGTTGAGCGAGAGTCACTGTTGGTTGATGAGAAGCAGAGAAGAACAACCTTCCTTGTCAACTGGCCTCATGATGGAAACTTGTCTGGTATTAAGATGGCTCAGGCAGGATTCTACTGTCTCGGTTTGTACTTTTGCAATGCCAGCGTATATTCTATAGATGACTATGAGAAGTATAGTATATATTCTATAGATGACTATGAGAGAGTATAGTATATATTCTATAGATGACTATGAGAGAGTATAGTATATATTCTATAGATGACTATAATGAAGAATATTGTATATTTTATAGATGACAATGACAGAGTACAATGCGTCTTCTGTCGTGGTTGTCTTCACAAATGGGAAGAACAGGATGATCCAATGACTGAGCACCGTAAGCACTTTCCCTTTTGCCTATTTGTTAAAGGCCTCGAGTGTGGCAACAAAGAGTACGGAGCTAATGACTTGACTGCCAAAGAGTTGAGAACTTTCACACCTCTTCTCACAGGTAACATCATAAATATTTTTGTTTTTATATAAGACACATTTTTTTATTATTTCCATTTTTTTAATTAGGTTCACTGCGAAACTTCACAGCGTATTTGTTCACGAAGCTGAAAGGGAGAGTAACTCCTGTTTTCGAGCTGGTAATATTAGCCTTTTTAAAAATCTTAAAATTTTTAAAGTTTATGTTTGTAGTATTTAGTATATTGGGCAGACCTGGTATATATAGACAATAAAAGTATATATATACTATATAAATATATATACTCTGTACAGAGTATATATATACTATATAAATATACATACTTTGTACAGAGTATATATATACTATAGTATATATATACTCTGTACAGAGTATATATATACTATATATATACTCTGTATAGAGCGAATGTACTGAGTCTTCCACTTTTCAGCTACCCAAACTTTGATAGCGGATCTCTGTTTAATTTGAATTGTGTCTTGGTCGGCCATTTTAGAAAACCTCAAAATAGGATCACATAACCACATGAATTCCAAGAAAAGTTCTGTGGAGATCATATCAACCTAAACAAAGTATTAGGCCTCTCTTTTTATGAATACAATCACGCTATTTATCATTTTGTATACGTACTGTATGTATTAAAAATTAGTAACAAAATATTATGTTACCTTAATATCTATAGTTACGTACAGTAACTTTAATGTACTTAGTGGTTATGATCTGCAATAAAATGTAACGTTACAATATATTATGTGTAGTATGTACCACGGGGAATTTTTACTTGCGAGACAGACATATAATATAAACATTAAATTTAATTGAAATTAACTTAGCTTACTAACATACTAACTACGTAAAGCCAAGTTCCAAAAATCGTATAATAAGGTCATTGTAATCCAAGGACCCACTGTACTTTGAAACAGCTGATTCCGTCTTGCTTATCGTTCATCACTGGAGTGTAGAGGGACTACTCTAGTCGTTGTATCAAATACCTCGCATTACCCTTATATTGTACATGTGCATACAAGTGTGGTAGGCATACACGTAGTTGGGAGCAGCTCTTTTTTTGAGATTATGTGGTCATGTGACCTTCTTTCGAGGTTGACCCATACTGGTTGACCAAGACACATGCTCCAGAATTGAGCGGTATCACGTTAGTCTGTAGCTAGATCTTTACTGGAACAATACCTACGTTTGGGTCAGCGTAACAATCGTTATGCGTAAGGGTTAACAGTGCTAGTTATTAACCCCAAGCAAGCGCTTTAAGCGTGAGTATCTTAACCAATGTAATGACTATTTACCCAATTATTCGATTGTATTCAGCTGCCGTATTCTGTGGCCTAATTGTTGAGCTTGCCACCTCTCGATCTGGAGATCTCGAGATCAAATCTAGTGCCATGTGGATTTTTCATTGCGAGATTTTAATTGCTATAATTGGACACAGGGTTCAACAAAAAGACAAACACAGATTTATATAAATAGGTATATACATGTATATATATTACTTTATTGGCATTAATTTTCTTTCAAACAGAAATGCTTTCCAAATTGAAGTAGGTGCTAGTTGCTATTGTTGATATTAGCTATTGTGTTTAAGTCTCAGTGATACACGATGAATTCTGTTGGTTTCGTTGCGACTATAGATGTCATAATCACACTTTCATTTGATCTGAGCGATCAAGTTTTGGCAATTTTAATCCTAAAACATTCTGTCAGTCTAAACAATTTATAATGCTTGCTTCAAGGCATTTCGACTTTTGCCATGTTTAGGTTTCTACTACACTGGATTTGATGATCGAGTCAGGTGTTTGTTCTGTGATGGTGTTCTGCGCGGTTGGAAGTCTGGTAATGATCCCTGGAAGGAACACGCTAGGTAATATCTGTGTTTCCACTATCTAAACTAATATTTCTCCTTTCTCTAGACTCTCATCTTTGATATTAAGGTCTAGCTTTAAAACAGGCAATTTAAGAAGCAAACATGAGTGAGACGTTGTTATTCTGTTAATATTTAACCGCCATCTGTTGTTTACCCCATTCATCTCAGAACTGTAAAGGTGAAACACACTAGGCGGTATTTAGAGTGATATCGCGCTGTGTGGCGCTAATCTGCTCTAAAACTTACTCAGCGTGCTCATGCAGAGCGATAACGCTAGACTTTCTCTACACAACTTTATCGCTAGCGAGATGCATGTCGATTGGTTGGTTTTTACCAGAATGCAATTTTATGGCGGGTGATTATTTCTTATCGATGTTCACCAACGTAGAGTAGCGACAATTTTCTATTTTGTTACGATTGAAAAATCTTCAGAGCGAACACTGAATTGTTCATAAATTTAATAATAGCACTCCCAGTCCTGTACATCATAACAAACTAAAATTACAAAAAATCCGAGTTGAAAACCAACTTTTGGAGTCAATCGTTGCGCAGGTTGACCATCTTGAGAACGGTAAATATTTAATACATTAAATATAAAAAAACCACTACAAAATAAAATATGTATAAAAATCTTTAAAATATTACAGTTAAAAATACAAAAAATGTCTTGTAGTGTAGGCAGTGTACAATCCGTGAAAGTGAGATAGGTTTAACATAGATAGCAAATGCGTAAGTTGTTTACGTTGTTGCCTAGACGGCGCCACATTGACTTACCTAAATTTATTAACAACTCCGAAGAAACTAATGATGCGGAATTCTATTGGCAGTTCGTGAGCGTGCCCATTATATCGTTTGCTAGTGAATCGCTCAAGTGTGTTTAGACACACGCCAGCGATATCTCTGCCCTCCTCATGACGCTCGCGATAAAATCGCCTCGTGTGTTTGTACCTTTAGGATATAAGGTAGAAAAGGGTACACTGATGTAAGCCTTTTCAATTGTTGTATTTGTCAACTGATTTGCTCTTTATAGTTTACTTGCACTTTACATATCAGGATGGGCTGCTGTAACAATCTTTATAGAAAATACATCATACTCAGGTCTAGCCTGCAAAGTGTTAGTGCCTTCACCAACTATTGTTCTGGAGAAAATTGGTGTACTCTAGTCACAAAACCTCTTGATGTTCAATTATTGTTTGAGTTTTATTGAACAATAATCGAACATTAGATGCATTACTGTTTGGGATAAATTGTCTGCATTCATCTAGAATATGACTTTTATGCATGGCGTCTGAAATTTACTTAGGTGTCATAATAGAACTAATAATAATAATGTTATTATTAATTATAATAATAACATAACAACAATATAACCCAACATAATAATAACTTAAGAAGTATGCTTAAAGTTGAACTTACGCAATATTTTAGTAGATTTTATCTGAAAGTAATTTTCTATCATTTGAGATTGTTTTTGATGTTTAAAGTGATCTTGACTGCCAGGATTTTTTAAGATAAAAATTGACAAAACGTGATCAAGGTTTAAACGTCTAGCAAAAAAGGCATCCAAAATGACATCATTGGTTGCTACCATGATAGATATAGTCGGTATCGGCTATTGCGTTCAAGTTGCAGTGTTACGCGTCTCTCTTCTATTGGCCTCTTTACAGCAATAAAATCTTTTGCTTGGTCTGAACGTTTTAAATGTCGTCAAGTTTTGTTGACTTTGATTTTGAAACATCTTGTCACAGTCAGATCACCTCAAACACCAAAAACAATCAAAAAGGATAGAAAAATTCTTTTTATTAAACTTTCTATTAAACACTGTAATACTTTAATTGCAATGTATTGTAACTTGCACAAATTTTGTGCGAGTTAATTAAATTACAATTAAAGTATTACTTTAATTACTTAAGTTCATCTTGCAAGCGATACTTCTAAGTTATTATTTTGTTGAGTTATATTGTTGTTATGTTATTATTTTAACTAATAATAATAATACTATTATTATTAGATCTATTATGACACCTAAGGAACTTTCAGATGCCATGCATAAGAGTAATGTTCTACATGAATGCAGACAATTTACTGCAGACAGTAAAGCACCTAAGGTTCGATTATTGTTCATTAAAACTCAAACAATAATTGAACATCAGAGGTTTTGCGATTAGAGTACACCAATTTTCTCCAGAACAATAGTTGGTGAAAACACTAACACTTTGCAGGCTGGACCTGAGTATGATATATTTTCTATAAAGATTGTTACAGCAGCCCATCCTGATGTGTAAAGTGCTGTAAACTATAAAGAGCAAATCAGAGTTGACAAATACAACGAGTGACAAGGCTTATTACATCAGTGTACCCTTCTCTACCTTATATCCTGAAGATACTTCTAAGTTTCTGCTATTACCTTGATAGTGGACTAGTAGTGGAGTAGTTACTAGCCCTTAGCATTGTGTTGATTGTTCACTATAATGTTTTTAAACACGGTCAAACTTTGGGATACGGCAGCCCTGGCGTATGGTTTCTTCCGGTCACGATGTGGAAAACTAGGTTATCCGGCCTCTGCTTTCAGCCTTGCAATGTGTTCAAAAAATTACTAAGACGTTGGTGTATAATTGGCCAATATTTTACTACATTGCCTAAAAGAGATTTGAGGCATTATCCATAGTTTACAGCTAGCCGAGGGAAGAACCAGCGGAGGGTTGCATCATATTTATCGTTTTATTGTCTGCGGTGTTGTAGTTAACTTGTGATTTTTAGTGTTTATATTAAACTTAAATTCGGGAGTATTTAAATAAATGGGTCTCAGATTTTCTAGTGATGATCATAATAGAATCAAGCAGGTGATTATTATGGAAAGAAAGCTGGAAATAATAAAATAAGAAAATTCAGACAATGCGGAAACAAAATAAACATTGTTGGTCAAAATAAGAGAAGCTATTGGTAGGTTTGAAAATCTTGCTAGATTTATTGTACAGAAGTACAAAAGAAAAAAGTTTCACGGTCTGTTTTATGGACAGTGTTAATGATGGGTTCGTTGGTCATTTCAGAAATTTTTTGAGGAGTTGCCTAAAACAGGCTTCTTTGCATAGGTGTTTCTCCAAAGTCACTGCGCCAGAAAGTCTAGGTGTTAAGAGGCCCTGCCATACAGCGATTCCATGTTACGATCCCAGCTTCCGAATGAATTAATGCCATATCCTGTGGTTCTATTGTACTTATACTTGCTGATACTGTACTTCTATTATCTAAATTACCTGCGGTCATTAATATGTGTTAACATTTTATTTTCTAGACATTTCATTGTCACAATGCTTCAATATTTTATGCTGAATCACCCCTTTATCTTAAGTGCTATTAAAGTCTTCATCAAAAATTATCAAAACAGCTTTTGTCTGAAAATTTGTTTATTTCACATTGTATTGAACAATATCTTAAAGATTTTTTTGGGAACATCCTCTTTTAATAAAACTAGTTCCTTGCCTTAGTTCCTCTAGTGTCTTGTGGGAAATCATCAGGTGTCCTGATAAAGCACAGTAAATAAGTGTGTGCAGAACTATTTTAAAATGCTGTGAGGCGAACCATTAGTGAGGGTTTTAGAGTGTCAGTCTACCCAGCTAAAAGTCGCAAGTTCAAATCTATTATGATAACTAGTATCGTGGTAGTCTAGTGTCTCGTGAGAGATCATCAGGTGTGCCGATAATAACTATGTTCACTACTGTTCTAAAATACTGAAAAGTTTATGCTTAGTCCAGGTGTAAGAGTGTTGGGCTGCCAAACCGTTATGTTTAGAAAAGACTTTACTGGAACAATAGCCGGTTAATAATTGTTACGTTATGCGTAATGATCAACTGTGCTAGTTAATAACCCCGAGGGTTTCAAGTGTGAGTATTTTAACCAATGTATTGAATGTCATCACGATCATTACGGTATAGTAGCTTTTGATGATTGGTTTCATAGCATCTTTTGCAACCACAATATTCCGTAACAAGAAAGTGGTTCCGTAATTGCATTGGTCCACATTAAAACCATTTTGATAGAGGTGTAAAATATATTTATTAGTTTGTGTTACAGGTTTCAAAACTATGCGTAAATTATACCCAGAATATTTGTATTTATCCCTCCACACATATGTCAAAGATAGTTTTCTATTCTGTAACACCAACATACTACATCCGCCATCGTATGTTTCAGTTTATAAAATGTCTGTAATTACAGCCTTTAGTTCACTATCGCGGCTCCTACACAATACTATTAGATTACCAACTTTTTTAAACACATCAGTTAAATTCGCTGAATAAACCCTGATCTCTGTCATTTTATGTACTTTTTTGTTGTTGTGGCATGTGATGAAAAAAAGTGCCAATAAAGTTACACTTACATTCATGCATACATTAGTGTACAGTAACTGGAATGCTGAAGAGCTTTTTTCACTATGGGTTCGCTAGGTTTTGATTTATGATTCGCTACGCTTCTAGGCATTTCCTCCTTGTTGTTAGCGGAAAGGTCATCCTAAACCTGTTATGATTTTTTCATGTTCACATTTGTATTGTTCAAGGTGGTTCCCTCATTGCTCTTTGGTACACAACAAAGGTGGAGCAGATGGTATGAAGGTCAATAATATGGCAGAGGAAAGAAAGTGGGTATGTTGAACATCGAATTATATCAAATACCTACTTTGATTTATTTTTATATTGCATAAGATTAGTTTTAATAAACTAAAGACAGATTTCGGACATCTATGCACCAGTATTTAAATGCCTCAACCTCAGCAATCTTTTATATAACAAAGATTGTATCCCTCAACTCCTGTTTTAGAGCAGCATGAGCTGCTGGCACTGCTATACAGGTGAATGGGTGTATATATATATGCATGTTTATGGGTGTCGTTATGAGTGTATATGTGAGTGTTAGTCAATTTGTATTATGTGAACATGCTCATTAATGGCATTGTTTGAACTTGGGCAAAATTTAAAACTGTTGTTTTTAATTCTTTTTTAAAAATTATTTGTGAAATATGTAGTGTTATGCGCCATACGTCTTTTTTATTTTGATGTGCTTAGGTATATAAAAATATATTAAAGATTAAAATGAATTTGCCTGTTTTGTGTTTTATCAAACAGGTTTGAGGTTTTGTTAAAAGTCTCATATAGGATTACATTTTATTTAAGCTCAGTTTTCCGAAGTTTAAGGATATGTCTACTGTACATAGAGTATACAGCTACTCATCCTAGATATGTCTGCTGTACACTAAGCATAGAGTTACTTACCCTAGATATGTCTACTGTACACTGAGGGTATAGTTACTGACCCTGAATATGTCTACTGTACACTAAGCATAGAGTTACTCACCCTGGATATGTATACTGTATACTGAGCATAGAGTTACTCACTCTAGATATGTCTATTATAAACTGCGCATAGAGTTACTCACTGTGGATAGTAATAAATGTCTCGAGCTACAAATATGAGTAACTCGAGGGAGGATAGTTGCATTAGTACCAGTATTGTGACCAGTATTTACCTGTTGAGTAATAATAGCATGGATATAATATCTGTGTTAGGTTATCTGTGTTAAGTTATCTGTTTTATGCTACGAGTAGGTTTATAGTGAGCTGGCTTCTGCAAGGTCAAAGTTCAAAATTATTTTTAAAAAATTTTTAAAACTGTTGTCATTGATACTTAGATAATCACAAATTCCTCCAAATATTCTTTTCTTTACGAATTCCTTTCAAACTTCTCAATAAATGACTATAGGCAACTAGTACGAATTGCATGATCATGCACATGTCAGATATTTAACTGCTGAGCATTTACTCTCTGTATTTTTTTCCTGGCGTGATTAAGGCCACCTTGAACATGACATGATTGACAGGGTGGAGTTAGTAAAATGGCATGACTGACAGGTGAAGTTAGTGAAATATGACATGACTGACAAGTCTAGTTTGTAAGAGGTCATTAGCGTGTCACCCACCCTATGGCATCTTATTAACTTCACCTGTCAGTCATTTCATATCTCACTAACTTCACCTGTCAGTCATTTCACCTTGCTAACTTTACCGAGTCTGTCATGTCAAGTTAGTAAGATCCCATATATCTTTGAAGACCAAAGAGATGGGTTATATCAGGATACATTTCAATCATCTTTTGTTTCTTGTGTCTTAAATGTTCCCTGTGTCTTGCAGGACTTGTTGGTCCTCTCAAACATGTGATTACAAATGTGTAATATTTGATATGTGTTCGTATATTTCTATTTCCTATATAAAATTGTCACAAGCGTGCATAGATTATGGCACGTATAAGGTTACAAGTTGACTTTATGATGACCTTGCAATGGCCCCTTGACTTTCTAGATATTCCTGCTCTGGATCGTCAACTATGTGATTTGGCCATTCTTGCTCTACATGATGAAGTGCCAGTGTTCATATCAGAAAGTTGAGAAGAAGATGAGCGGTGACAAGTTTAATCATATTTTCCCTCTAGTAAAAGGTGAACATTCATTTCGGGATGGCAACACTTATTACAGTTGTGGAATTTTTTTTAAAGATAATATTTTTTTGTTCAAGAATTATTATCGATCTAATGTAATGTTTTTGTTGATTGACTTGCGTGAATTAGTCTTGTTGTACACCGAATGGTAGTGCTTAGTGGCAAGTCTTTCCTGTAGGTGAAAATAAAGAAGCTCCGAACCAAGAAAAGGGCAGCAAGATGATAGATTTATAGATAGATGATAGATGCCACTATGTTCAGTCGACATAATGCTACTATGTTCAGTCGACAGTTTTGCAGAACATCATACGTAATGCCATACATAATGTCATATACAGTCATACTTCGACTTACGAGCTTAATGCGTTCCGAGACTGAGCTCGTATGTCATTTTACTTGCATGTTGGTGCAATTTATTTATATGTAGAACAATTAAATACATATTGATTGGTTTCCATACTCTAAAAAATACAAATAAAACACTCAAAACAAGATATTGTAACAGAAAGAACATGTTGGTTATTGTCCTAACTTACTAATAGCTTTTAAAAAGCAACAAATAAAAAATAATGCAAGGAAATGTGATTAATTAAAATGTAAAATTAAATACATACAATAGCAGCTAACGCTAGCATTTGCCAGAGAGGGAAATATCATAGGGAATTATAGAGAGTTATCCTTCATTACAACAGTTGACTTTGATAAATTTTGATTTTATCAAAATCTTAAAAGACAAACTTAGAAGCAAACCTAAAAGCAAACTTTCATTTTTAACTTAACGTAATTAAAATATATTCGGCATTCATAGTTTGAAGTTTC
Source organism: Watersipora subatra (assembly GCF_963576615.1). Classification (NCBI taxonomy): domain Eukaryota; kingdom Metazoa; phylum Bryozoa; class Gymnolaemata; order Cheilostomatida; family Watersiporidae; genus Watersipora; species Watersipora subatra. The sequence continues at coordinate 2,050,445 of NC_088718.1, forward strand.
TCGCTAGTTAGCCAATTTTTTCCTTTGTTTCGCTTTCACGACTAGCCGGCCGTTTTAAGATAAACCTATCTGAGGACGTTTGCCTTTGTCGCCCTTTCAACATGTTGCGATTAACGCGAACATGGGTGTCGTCGCAAACGGTTAATGTACGACCACTAGCCAACTTGTCCGAATGTTTATAGTTTTGATAGATAACACTGGACTTTTCACATAGCATCGTTCAGTTACGTTGTCACCGGCCAATGGTTTATTTTTTATCCAATGCCTGAGCAGTCTCTCCATCAGCGGTCGTAAAGATCGCTGCGCCGTTTAGAAACTATGGTTAGTCCTTTTGCGAACTAAATAAATGCCCTGAATATAATCCTTCTGTTTGATAATTGTGGATGTATTTCTGTCATATTGCTGAGCTAGCTCAATCACGCTTACACATTTTGCAAATTTTTCAATAATTTTCCGTTTAATATCAATTGTTATTATTTGATTTTTTTTGCATTTCATCTTTCATTTTACTGGCAAACTTTCGGTCTACGCACAGTACTTTTAATTCACATAATTCTGCACTGAAAATCGCGCACAAAAAACACGGTACAAAAGTATAACCTGAGCAGTTAAAAATACAGAGTGATGTTGTTCTCATAAAACACCTCCGGCATACTTGGCAACTGACTCACGTGCTCGTATCTCAAACATGGCTCGTATGTTAGTGCGAAAACTTGCTTAAAAGCTGGCTCGTATCTCAAGTTTCTCGTACGTTGAAGCACTCGTAAGTTGAAGTATTACTGTAAAATGTTTCTGAACATTGTTTATTAATGAGTTTGTGAGATGTCAGCTCCTGTGTCGCTATGAAACAGGAATGTTGCATCATCAGTGAGGAAGGCATACAAAATGTTTGCCACAACAGTAATTAGTAATTATGCTAATAAAAGCCTTTTTTCAGCAATGTTATGTTTGTAGATTTTTGTTGATTGTAATTTATTTTGCTATTACTAATAAATTGGACTTGATTCAGGCAGCTAAAGTTGCTCCTGTTTTCTCATAGAAACTGACGTTTTACGGCTAAAACATTTGATCTGTTAGGCTGCAGTCGTTGCCAACCAGAGGTGCTCGCACCCCCAGGGGGTACGAGCATGAGGAGAGTCTCCTGCACCCTGGTGTAGGAGGTCTACAGGGGTACACTGTCACCCCCAGGGGGTGCGAGACATCATTGCAGGGGATGCGAGAAGCAGGGCTGCAAGAAATCTCATTAGTTTAATGAATTGTGTTGCACTTTAAAGGATATGATATCTTTCGAGGAAATTCTAAGAAAGTTTTCAAAAACATAGGTCGATAACGTCATGGAAATCCTAAGTTAATACTATCTTCATTCTTGATTCCTCTTTCATATGTACATTGTTGATGAATTGATTTTAATCAGATAAGAACGTCCTCATGGCACCAAACAGAAAAAAGGACTCCCGAGATATTACTTCTTCGAGTCCTTGCTGAACGACTTTTCCGCGCTTAAGTGCGATACTGCCAAACGTACAAAATTTAATCATATGATCTATCTACACATATATTTCGAAGTGTTGGTGTGTGCGTCCAGCTATAGATATAGCTATGGCGCACGCTAATTATTTTACCGATGCAGCCACGTGTTGCGACGCCCCTGTTAAGAACGATTTTTCGTAAGGTTCAATTACTATATCTGGGGCAAGGCCAATTCTTCTCGCGCGGACAATTACATTGAAATATTTTGGGACCTAAGTATATGCAACGCGATACTTTTTCGTCTTTTTTCGATAAAGCTAAGAGTTTATCTCGAACTTAAAATTTGGCGACTTTTGTACTAATTATATACGTTACTAAAATATATACGTTGCATCAACGTTTCGTAGTCTACATAACTTGCTATTTATTTTTCGGGATGCGAGTTATTGGGGATTTTATTTTTTAGAGGGTGCGAGATTAGAGCAAAATTTTTTCAGGGGTGCAGAAGTAAAAAGGTTGGGAACCACTGTGTTAGAGTATGACAAACATTACGACAATTTTGGTTTGGTATTGTATTTTCGGAGTTTTGGCCAACTGGAAGTTTGATCAATTTATGCCAGACGGAGTGGGGCACATATTACTAGAATTATTCTAGTAGTTTGAATCAATAAGAAGAATTGTTCAATTATTAATAATTCTAGTGATATGTGAATGAACACTCAGACAGCAGATACTGAAGTTTATTAAGGTCTGTTACGAGTCACGAGTTATAATTTTTGGTTAGTCTAATGATGCAAAAGGATTTGGCGGCGACACAGACAGTTTACTCATTTTCTAAGTTTAGAATATAGTGAGTCTAAAATAATACCATAATTTTAATTTGTATTCATTTCTATGGATGCTAAAAAGATCTGATGAATTGTTGCCTGTAATGATTACCCAAACTTCTTTAAAAATAGTTTCTGATAAAGATTGTCGGTTTGATAAGATTATTTTAAATTCATCAATTAATTGAATGCATTCCATTAATTGAATCAGAAAACAGAAAACTATCATTTTGGTTGAATAATCTATGAAGAGTTTACACAACTCTTAATTATGAAGAATTTACAGAACTCTTTATACACATTCATAATAAGAATAAAAATAACAATAATAGCGATGATAATGATGATAAATTTTCTATTATAGTTGGAGTTGCTTGCAATTCATTTAAGTCACTTCTGCCATTCTTGGTTGATCAGCTTCACTTATTTTGTTTATAATTTACAGATAACATGCCTCCTCAATATTATCTTTCATATATCCTGAAAGAACTTTCACTAGAAGAGAGGGAGTCTCTCCTCATAGAGGAGCAGGAAAGGAGGAGAACCTTTCAAAGAAACTGGCCTCATGATGGCAACTTGTCTGGTATCAAGATGGCTCAGGCTGGTTTCTACTACCTTGGTAAAACATCTTTACTTGTCTATGAGAGAATATAGTGTATATCTTATAGATGACTATAAGAAAGTATATTGTATATTCTATAGATGACTATAAGAGAGTATAGTATATATTCTATAGATGACTATGAGAGAGTGTAGTATATATTCTATAGATGACTATGAGAGAGTATAGAATATATTATATAGATGATTATGGGAGAGTATAGTGTATATTATATAGATGACTATGAGAGAGTATGGTGTATATTCTATAGATGACTATGAGAGAGTATAGTGTATATTCTATAGATGACAATGAAAGAGTATAGTGTGTATTCTATAGATTACTATAATAGAATATAGTGTATATTTTATAGTTGACTGGGAGAATATAGTATATATTCTATAGATGACTATGGGAGAGTATAGTGTATATTCTATAGTTGACTATGGGAGAATATAGTATATATTCTATAGATGACTATGGAAGAGTATAGTGTATATTATATAGATGACTATGAGAGAGTATAGCATATATTCTATAGATGACTATGAGAGAGTATAGCGTATATTCTATAGATGACTATGAGAAAGTATAGATTATATTTCATAGATGACTATGAGAGAGTATAGTATATATTCTATAGATGACTATGAAAGAGTATAGTGTGTATTCTATAGATTACTATAATAGAATATAGTGTATATTTTATAGTTGACTGGGAGAATATAGTATATATTCTATAGATGACTATGGGAGAGTATAGTGTATATTCTATAGTTGACTATGGGAGAATATAGTATATATTCTATAGATGACTATGGAAGAGTATAGTGTATATTATATAGATGACTATGAGAGAGTATAGCATATATTCTATAGATGACTATGAGAGAGTATAGCGTATATTCTATAGATGACTATGAGAAAGTATAGATTATATTTCATAGATGACTTTGAGAGAGTATAGTGTATATTCTATAGATGACTATGAGAGAGCATAGTGTATATTTTATACATGACTATGAGAGTATAGTGTATATTCTATAGATGACTATGAGAGAGTATAGTGTATATTATATAGATGACTATGAGAGAGCATAGTGTATATTTTATACATGACTATGAGAGTATAGTGTATATTCTATAGATGACTATGAGAGAGTATAGTATATATTCTATAGATGACTATGAGAGAGTATAGTGTATATTCTATAGATGATTATGAGAGAGTATAGTATATATTCTATAGATGACTATGAGAGAGTATAGTATATATTCTATAGATGACTATAATGAAGAATATTGTATATTTTATAGATGACAATGACAGAGTACAATGCGTCTTCTGTCGTGGTTGTCTTCACAATTGGGAAGAACAGGATGATCCAATGACTGAGCACCGTAAGAACTTTCCCTTTTGCCGATGTGTTAAAGGTATCGACTGTGGCAACAAAGAGTACGGAGTTAATGACTTGACTGCCAAAGAGTTGAGAACTTTCACACCACTTCTTACAGGTGAACTTCTGGAACTGTTGGTCTCATTGTCTCTATTGCCCTTTCAACAGATCTCAATTAGTGAAAAGCATGTGTAGGTGTAAGTTTTTCCTTCAGATACGTATGAGCTTTCAAACATATGGTAGCATGAACTTCTCTATACTCACCACAAGAGATTAACACCATTACGTAGTTTTGTGATAGATTTCACTTTGCTGGCTTCAACAAGTTTAGATTTGTTACCCTCTTGCTGGTTTGCTGTTGTTTAGTCATTAATTGCTATGGGTCTTGTAAGGTTATATTGTTTATTATTGGTATATCAAAAATTTTATTTTGAGCAGCTATGATTCCAAGTAAAACGTAGCGATGACCTAACTTTATTTTAAAGTTTTGCGAAAGCTAGACTACCATAAAACCTCTATTTGAGTGCCATGGTCCTTTATTCTTTACCCTTTCTCATATAGTTGTATTATATTAGAGTTGACGCTTAAATAGAGGGAGCCGCTTTATTTTTTTGACTACGTTGTCAGAATGTTGAGAAGACTAATGTAACCCTTCTACAGGCGAAGTGATGCTGATGTCGTCTATATTTTGCACACTTTTCAAGTGCAGCGGCTTTAATGCTGCCGACCTCCGTCGTTTGGCTAAACCATTTTCCATATTCATTAAAGTATCACACCTAGTTAAACAAGGAACTACTTTCACTAAAACATTACACGGATACATTGGTCAATTATTTCAATGGGGTTTCTTTCAAAGTTTTAAAGACAAAGTGTAAAGCTTTGAAGTTGGAAAACGGACTTCGATATGCCACAACAATGGCTGCTATTACATCATGCCGTGTTTCATAAAGTTATGCCAAAAAGTAACCTTCTGTATATTTGAAACTATGCACGAATAAATCATATGCATTGCTCGAAGTTGAAATTACAAAATAATTTGGTAGTGATTAAGAAATGCTTGGAAGTTTGAAAAAATAATCTGATAATGTTTACAACTAGTGCTTTGATTTTCCTCATTTTCATTTTCTTCATGTTTTTAACATTGTCCTGTTATTTAATAATAATTAACGTCATATCAAAGTCATGATAAAACAACTCCTATTATTTCTGAACAATCACAAAAGCGCTAGCTTTATTGGAATCTATTATTTTAAAACTTAAAATAAAGTATGAAGTACAGTAGACCCTCTTATAATGTAAAATCCAGATAACATAAAAAATTTATGCGAAGTTTTTGCTTCCTACTACGTAAAAAATTCCATATAACGTAAAGTGTAGAGTCGGGCGAGTTTTCAAGTTCCAATTGAATGTTTTTTTTTTCGATGCACTTCTGGAAGAAAAACCGCCGTGCGTATAGCGTTATATATAATTCATATATAACTTTCGCGACATTCCAGTTCGTCATAATAGATCGTTAAATGTGTCGACAAAATTGAGAATAAGATAGCTGCGATATTGCTCATAAATACAAAGGCGATTGATTGGTGCAGTAGTTACAGCGTCGGTCTACCCTACTGAATGTCACGAGTTTGAGTATTATCGAAAGTTATCTTATATCCTAGCCTTGACCCCCTAGATACAAATAGATGACAACCAGGTAAAACCAGTTTTTATAGTAAAAAGATCTTGTTGTTTTGCCTTATTTTAGATGTACCAAAAAATTTATTAGTTTCGTTTTGCAGAATAGACTTTGCTGTTTAGAAAAAATAAGAAAATCATTGTAAATGAATGCCGAAAATTCGCAGTCGCCATCAGCTTATTGTAAAATTACCGCAATCATGTTCTATAAAACCAGTGAGATTGATCAGAAAAAGGAGAAAGGTTGTCGATGCAAACCAATAGTGCTGCAGTTACGGTACAGCCCATAAATTAAAAGAGTTCAGTCAAGTTTTTTTTTGCATCCACCAAAGAGTGAGTTTAGAAAGATCTTAGAACGGATTAGGCAATTTACATGTATTTTACTGTTCGTATAACGTAAATTCCTTATAACGTAAATGTCCCTGGAACGGATTGTTTACGATGTAGGACTGCCTACTGTATTTAATATTAATCAAGGAATATAGAACCCTCTCGGAAGGAGAACTACATACGTTTGTACTGATTTACCAGCGGCCATGTGTCAAAATATTTCACCACTTTTGTTGGAATTTACCGCATTGACAAATATTTGCTCTAAATAAAGATTGTGTATTTATCATTTCATATGTAGATGAGGTTTGACTGTGTAGTGTACTTTGCATAGTATTGGAGGGCTATATAAAAGCAGTCACATTTTATTGCAATGTGCCTATCGATGTAGGAACAAAGAGGAACAAAGTTGGATCGACCTCTGTGGATTTTGCAGAACTTGGAATTAATTCCAACAGGCCTAAGAACCCCCAGCATGCTCTTTACTTGGTCAGACTAAAATCCTTTGCCAGATGGCCTGCCAACTCTCTTGTAACTGCCCGAGATATGTGCTGTGCAGGTAAGGTTAGATGTGACAGCAATATAGCAGTTTTGGCATGGTTAGGTAGATCATGTAGACAATGGATGTAACAATGCCATTTTATTTCTCATTACTGCTCATGACTAGTTGTGATGCTATTCTATTACACAAGCATTCAGGAGTGAAGTGACAACTCCAAGTTTCCATGTTGGTAATGCCTAAAGGTTGACTTGCAACAAAATTCGCATTACAGTTGTGTGGTATCAAAAGATTCACCATGTCTTACTCAGCTGTGTTGTAGGTGCAAAATATGTGGAAATGTGATTACAAGCTCTTAAAAGCTCAAAAATGAACAGCTAATCGCAGCCACACGAGACCGCTGTAGTTTGGATTCTCTTTCCAAAACGGCTCAAATGGGACATAGTAGTTACAAGATGGTTTCTGTTTACACTTTCATGCAACCTCATTCGTCGAAATATTTTCACAAATATACTTCACGCATTCAATAAAACCATGTCTATTGTTCTTACGCGTCCGTTTTATCGTCATCGTAATGCTGTCACTTTTAGCAGTGATATCTTATAATTTACCGTAAAAATTCGTTTAATTTTTTAACCTTAGCTCGAAGGAGTACATATCATTGTCTGATAATCATGACAAGCCTGTTGGTCACCTGTGATAATCGAAAAGGGCTGCAGAAATTATTTACAAAGTATTGGGTCACATGATCAGATTACGACTAGATGATTAGATCAAGCCGAAACAAAACTGCAGAGTAGCGAGCATCTATATTTGATACGGGGTATTCGGTAAAACCTGAAGTGTTTGTCATAAACTAGTGCTACGAGAAGTTTTACATTGAGCCTTTTATTGGCCTTTCAATTCACGTGAGAACATCACGTGACAAAACAATAACCAAATGTAATGACTACGTCAGAGAAATAAAGAGATTCCAATCTACGGCGGCTCTTCGTTTTTGAGCTTTTAAGAGCTTGTAATCACATTTCCACATATTTCGCACCCACAAGACAGCAGAGTAAGACATGGTGAATCTTTTGATATCAAATAACTGTAATGTGAATTTTATTGCAAGTCAACCTTTAACTACTCTAACAATAGGCCTACTGCTGGCTCTGCTTAGCCTAAAATGGTTTACTTCAAAAGATCATTTTACAAAATTCTACAATTTTAATCATTTCAAATTAAAATTCATATTAATCTCATATATATAATATATTTGTATATTCATCTTTTATATTAAATCTATAAATGCATCATCAGCTCTAACCTTTAACCTTTGATAGTGAGTGCGTATCCTTACATTTCTATGATCATCATTTGTACTAATTTTAAATGTTAAAAGTTTTGTCATAAAATCTAAACTGAGTTTTAGATTTAAAAGTTTTAGACATACAATAAACAAATGGTATTATTCTATTCAGGCTTCTTTTACACCGAATCTGGTGACATGGTCACCTGTTTCCACTGCAATGTTAGCCTGAGGTACTGGCGATCTGGTGAAGATCCTTGGACAGAACATGCCAGGTATTTATACTAGAGATGCCCTGATTCTAATTTCACCAGCTGATTCAGATACCGATCAAGATAAACCGGTTCTTACTGAAAAATAATCCGATTAAGATCTTTTTTGTTGCATAGATAATTGTTAATTTTATTATGCAAATATAATGCAAAAAAATATAAATATTGATGTTTTTATTTGTTTGTAGTTTTGGAAAAAAATATACATGTATATATATTCACATACTGCCATCTAGTAACAAAACAGTCCATGTTTCTTGAAATCTGTTATTAATAATGGTAATTACTGTTAGTGGTACAGCTTTCTTTGTGATAATGAAGTCTCTCTTCTACTGCTGAACGGAACTGCCGCGCCTGTACAAGTTTAGAGCAAATAAATGTTTCTTTTAATTACCGTTAGTGATTCTATTCTCTCAGTGAGACGTCTCTATTTTCTATCACTATCGATGTAGCCAGTCATACTGAAGGACTCACTTGCCACAGATGACGGAGGACAGGCTAAATACCGATAGGCCACCGAGGTTATTTTATGCGATACAAAAGATATATCATATCGTCAGGATCAAAAGGGAGATGGATAACTTTATGCATCGGCTGCTCAAATTACTTTCGTAATGCTAGTAGATAGAAATATTACACCGCATTCTTGTTTCTCATCATTGTTCTCTTGTTCGTGATTGGCTGCAATAAATCATATCGCTGTAATTGGGAAATACTGCATTTTGTGATTACGTCGTGACTAAAGCCAAAAGATTCCTCAGCTGTGCGGATGTTTATTAGGCTATAGACATGAAATAGATTGTGTGACAGGCCTGGAATTCATTAGGTAAAAGTAAGGAACTTGCAGCTGATGATTTTTTATTAGTGTAACAGGCTAAAATACGGTTTTCTGCTAAATAGTTGATCTGTAAAAAGTATCTGAAGTTTCTGATTTTTTAAGAAAACATCGGTCGATACCGATTCAGATACTTAACACCTATATCGGCACCGATTCCGATATTAAAATCGGGGCAACTCTAATTTATACAGAGCCCTGATGTCTCCTACTTGTTATAGTTCTCAGACATGAGCAGCGATTGAGGAAAGTAGCATCACTTCTCTCTACTTATCACGTACAGTGCACCCTCAGGATACGATGTTGATCCTCTCCAGGGTTGGCATCGTATGGGAAAAAATTTGTATGAAATGGTATAGAGACCATTTTAATTATACAATTCAACCATTCACTGATAAAAACCGTCAAAATTTTATAAAAATTGTGTACACATTGAAAATTAGTAACAAAATAGTAAAATAGTATATTAACTTTAGTAACTATAGTTACTTACAGTAACTGTATTGTATTTCGTGTATTTTAGTGGTTATGATCTGCCATAAAATGCAACATAATTGTGTACTAAATGCATTACGTACGGTAAGGAGTTCTTATCTTCAAGGCGTGCTTACAACATAAGCTTTGAATTTACATCAAATAAGTTTAGCTTACTAAACACACACTTGAAACTAAGTTTTAGTATGAATTTTTAACTATTTTATTGAATTTCAACTTTTTATCATAACATTTTTATCGCTTATCAGTTTGTCTTCGTTTTCACTATAACATTTAACGAGTCTGGTTAAAACCTTTTTCAACCTAATTCGCTAGGGTCGAGCGATGCAGTTCTCGACAGAAAGCCTCTCGCACACTTGACTCTTGACCATTTAATGGCCATCGAGGAGAAAAATGAAATTTTATTTACCATAAAGTACGTACATACGTTTGGAGAAACGTGATTTGAGCGAGTAGAGTAGAGAGGAAGCAAAAATGTATCAATGCTAATTATGTTACTGTACAATTTAAAATTAATTTAGTACGTAATGAAATGAAATTTTTAGCTGGTAAAAAAGTTGTCCATTTGTTAAAGGGATCGCAACTCCAATTTTTCTATTGGTTTTTAAAGATGTTTAACCCTTTCGCGGGCAGAGCGACGTTTTTGTCACTTTGCGATACGGCTGCTAATGGGCAGTGCGACGTTTTTGTCGTTTCAGTAACGTATTTTATTATTCCAGTTTCTGGTTAGCTAAATGCCGTTTTTTGTTTACTTTTTTTACCAATAGCAAGCTACGATATAGTAGTTTTGGTTAGCCTCAAAAATTGACTTTAAGGTTGAAAAAACGATCGTTTTTAGCAGTAATGAATAAAAAAACTTCCGAAAAAAATTAGAAAATTGTTCTAAATAATTTATCAACTTTTATTTGTCTTGCTTCGGTTTTAGCTTTTATTTACCGAATTTTTTGAGAGTTTGACTTTAGTTTACCGTCATGGCGACTTCTAAAAGAACCTCCCGAGATAATTCTAATAAAGCAAGTACTAGTACCGAAATTACTAAGAGATTCAGAGCTGACAGTGACTTTTTAGATTTAGTAGCAAGAGATGACATTGAATCAGGTTTGAATTGTGATTGGAATGACTTTACATCTAGAAGTGACAGTGATGAAAAGGCTGGTAGCAGTAATGATGAGGATGTGAGTAGGAGTGATGCCAGTGCCTGGAAGAATATAACCAACATAAACAGAGATAAATCTCCTACAATTCAGCAGTTTATAGCAGTGACAGGCCCAGTATTTACTCCAGTAGATGCTCAACCAGTAGAGTATTTTGAAAAGTTTTTTGAGCCTGTCAATCCAGGAAGTACATTTTGTGGGAGCTCTTTGTTACACAAATAAGTACATGGTGCAAAGATTGTGATGTGGGCCTTTGTAAAGGAGAATGCTTTCGGAAATATCATTCGTAAATAGACAATTATTATGAAAAGCATATATTTTCTGTTATACATTTTTATTTGTTTATAATATATATATATGCCTATGGACATATACATGTATACATATGCACCTTTAAACATAGATATATGCACATAATAACACACAGAAAAGTGTATGAACCTTTTAAAAAAAATTGATTTTTTGGAAAATTAATTCGCCCATGGGAGTCTGATTTAGTTTTGAAAATTCGCACGAAAGGGTTAACACTTTTGGGTCCTAAAAAGCAGAAATGGCCAGGAAGACGCAGCTTTTCTGCTGGCGCACATTGCTCTAAGAAAACAAGCTAACTTGGTGCAATGTAGAAGATAGCCTACTTGATCACTTATTGAGGATGATGCTTGCTGATGCACTGTAAATGCTGGTGCAGACAATTGCTAGCTAGCTAATGCTTGTAAAAGAATCCAGAGAAGGTTGTACAGTAGTTGGTCTTGTATGAAATGTGTACAAGAATCAATGTAACCATACGCACAGAATTTTGTATGTATTTATACCCTAGAGGTTGGTGCTTTAGCAAGTTCTAGAATCTAGAAGGTAAGGCGGATGCGTCAACTATCTTGAGTAGTTGGTTATATATGAGTTACATATATATGATGATTTGTATTTACGTAGTAGAAAACAGGTCCACCCGCAAAGACATGATTAAACAAGAAAATAAAACGAAATCAAATAACTAAAACCTGATTAAACATGACATAAAATAAAGCATGAGAAACATGCCACACAAAGAGAATAAATTAATAATTATATACATTGTACATGCATTGTACAGTATTGTTTTTATGTATCAGTTCACATCAGTACATTAAATACTTAAAAATCTTTAAAACACTCAAACTATTAGCACTTCTTCAGGTGCGCTTTTCTAGCTTTTTTTGTTCCCTGTTATCATCTGTGTTTTTTACTCTTGAATGCTGATCTCACGCATGGCCTCCAACTTCTTCAAGTCGTCAGTCGTAAGCTCTTTCCTGCACTTGCTTTAATGGACTTCTTAATTTTGATAATTGCAATTGTTGATTGGTTGCAGCCATATTCCTTAGCAATATTAACAATCCCTGGCGTCTTCTTCCTATTTATTTATGATCTCCAACTCTGCTGTCATGGAATTCTTTTTCTTTGTCTTGTAATGTTTGTATCGGTCTCAGATTCCATAGCTAACGAGTTAAATATAAATACTTGTAGTTATATATGCATGCTGAATTAAATTTTATCGTAAATATGAGTATAATGCTAAAAATAAATATTTGCTATCGCTTATGTGCTTTTCACAAAATTGCCCACATGAAATGCTGACCTAAGAGAAGTCGGTCATCGTGTCTCTTCCACATGTTGTGAAAAGGTTTTCGGCAAACCTCATTTCCGCGCTTTTGTTATTTCAGCGTACGTAATAAGCACACCGTCTGCCGAATTTGAACTCGGGCGAAAGTTTTTGTGAGTTCGTATATGAAATGAAATTCGTATGGTGAGATGAAGATCACACCGTGTTCAACTTCGTAACGTGAAAAAATTGTATAGTATTAGGGTAATCGTATTTTCAAGGTGCGTTGTACAGTCATACAGTCGGGTTCATAAGTCATATAACAGCTATATAAAATACACATGTTTTATATTTACATATGTTTTTATAGATATAATAATTATATTGAGATTGCTCAAGGTTTTTAATATTTAAAAATAGTAAGTAAATATTACTTAAATACAAGTAACAAATAATACATATGATACAACCATAGCCATCTTGAATTCAACCTTTCTTAAGTTGTCACCGGATAAGAGTAGATCTATATCTGCTGGACACAAGTTTGTAATGATTGACTAATGGTTAAGCGCTTCTGTTTTATCTTCTGTATATATAAATCTCAAAGTCGTCGTTTGGTGTGTCCAGCTATAGCTATTAAGATTTAGGAAAGAAACATCCACTTCATGCTAGATTTGATCTCGGAACCTCCCGATCGCCATGCGATAATCTTATCAATCAATCTACACAAGATGTAATGGATTCATCGGGCAATATTAGTCAATTAAGCTACTTAAGATGCAATGATTTCTTAGGCGATATGTCAGTTAAAACTTAAAATACGCATAGCACTCTGCATTACACATTGTCACTGAAGCTTGCCCAAATGGCTCTTGTTAGCAAGTTTAGCAAACCGGATAGTAGCGTACTCAAATTAGTCATCGGCTATGTACCAGGTGGCAGGCAACTACATTACCTGCCACTGTTTATAAGCGGTTTTTAACACACGTGCAATGCTGAGCATTTGGCTAGTATTAGAGTATAATTCATTCTTCTCAGAGTGTATTGAGGGCTTTTTCTTTTTATTCTTTATGAAACTTCAAAGACAGTTATAGATATTAATAAATATTTTTATATGCAACCATATTCACTACGACCTGTGTAGTTTATAATAACTTATAACTTACTGTGTTCAATACCTCGTCTTATAATAATATAATGTCTTACAATATAATTTCTGACAGTCACCATGGTTTCCTAATATATTACTTATGATTAAAATATTTGGTTAAGCTAAAAACAACAGTTTAAGTTACTATTCTATATTTTTATGGTAAGGAAAGTGTTGCTTCATGACCAAGGGACTAAAATAATTCTTCACCCATTTAGCTTTTGTGAAATGGCTAGCTAGTGCAGTTAGCTAGCGCAGCATTGTCTGGATTTTGAATGTAATTATCCACAGGCTAATAGCTTACCTCTTGTTAGTTCTAGAATCTAGACGTTTCCAAATGTCTGTTGCCGCTCGCAGTCTAAATGTGGTATTCTAAGTATTCTTACGATAAGACTAATTTAACTGGCCGACCTTTCACCATTTTTCAAAAATGTAAGTTTTGAAAAGGCTCATCAATTTTGTTGGTTAAAGTATCGTATTTTACTGAAAATTTGGTGGTGTTGAAATTAAATTCCTACATCTTACATTTCCCTTCATATTTTAGGTTTTTATTGCTGTCAAGGGTTTTCAATATATTGATGAGCTGGTGCATGTTCAAATGATTTGTATGATGTATGATATCAGCCAAATCAATTTGTAATAAGATTTATATATATTTTAAGAATGTCTCCTTACTGCGGATATCTGCTGCAGAGGAAGAAGAAGCATTTTATTGATCAAGTTAATGGAGTGACCATAAATGAGAGCGAGGTTAGTTTACATCACTTTATATTCTGGTAACTATTATCTATTGGTGTTCATGCATTCCTACAATCAATATATATATATATATTTTTCTAGGTTTGACTATCATTGTGATGGTCCAGCTATAGCTATTAATTAATATTAAATATTTTGGAATAAAGAATTCGTATCGCGAAAGTTTTGATCTCGGACCCTCCGGTTGGTCAGTCCGATGCTTTACTAATTCAGCCACATGAGCTTGATAGACTCACTAGGCAATATATGTCGCTTCATGGGAGCAAATACGCTACCGCTCTCCATCACGACGCAAAGTAATAGCGTAACGTCATGAGAAAAAGTAGCTCTTATTAGTAAGCTTACTCAAATTTTCCATTGGCAATGTGCCAGTTTAATAGCAGGTAGCAGGCAACTCTCATTACCTCTCATTGTTTTTAAGCTGATTTTTGAAACCCGGGCAGCACCGGGTAGCACAGCTAGTCTTTAGTATAATAAGAGCACTGTCCAAAGCCGTGCTAAAAGCGCTAGGAGAAAAGGTCGCCATGTATGGGAATAAAACTCACAGATTCACATTCCTAGTCAAGAATGTTACCATCTGTGTCACTCAGCCATCTCACTGCATGGTGAAATAATTTTCCATACGCTACCTTCACGCATACTATCCCTACGTACCCTCGTACACTTCACTGTTATACGTTTGTACCAGTATTGACTATCGAGAGGTACCAATATCGCCCATCAAAACTTTCAATACAACGAGCTTCTGTCGCAACAGTAACCTTTTTATACACACACTTGTCATTATTCAACATATTCAGGATTTTTATTGTTTTTTCAGTTTGTAATAATTGTATCAGTATTAAATCATTTTCCTTGTAATCATTGTTGTAAAGCAGACTATCTAGCCATGACTTGCACATTATTTCACATTTAAACACCTTTTTAGTTGCTTCATTTTTTCTCTTGATTTATTTGAACTGCACCAACACTTTTCTCATGATATGAAGTTTATAAGTTAGAATGGTAATTAAATGTGTTTTATGTTGAATAAAGATAAATTTTTGTGCAAAGACTTTTCATTACTTGAGCAACGCCGAGCATTCATCTAGTATACAAATACATATTTCCAAAAAGTTACAAGATTTTTTGCATAATAATAATATCGCGATATATGGCGATTCGATACTGCAAATTTGCAGTATCTAACCATTTGGTGATTTTTGGAAATCGTGAAGCTCTAGTCTAACATCTTTAATAGTTTAATTTAATTCTTTAGAATCGCACCCACAAATATGGTATTTTTTAGCTTGTAGTGTTGCTAGAGAGTCTACAGAGTCTACAATGTCTACAGAGAGTATGTTAATATATTTTGTAGGGTGTTCCAAAGTATAACATATGACCAGCTCATTGCTATTTGTTACATTTAATAGGAACTACTAAATTTTAGACTAAAAGAAAAACCAACGAAGAAAGTAAAAGTAGTGGAGGTGAGTAGGACTACTACTGCATGTTATCATCAAACATTATAACATGTGAATATGAACTAGTCTAACATATGGATATGTACTGGTGTTACATATGTATATGTTCTAGTGTAACATATGGATGTGTACTAGTGTAGCATATGGATATGTACTAGTGTGACACATTAATATTTTTTAGTATAACATGTGGATATGTACTAGCGTAAGATATGGATATGTACTAGTGTAACACAGATATATGTACTAGTGTAACACAGGAATATGCGCTAGTATAACATGTGGCTATGTACTAGTGTAACATGGATATATACTAGTTTAACATATGAATATGTACTAGTGTAACATATGAACATGTACTAGTGTAACATATGGATATGTACTAGTGTGACATATGGATATGTACTAGTGTATTGTAGGTATATGTACTAGTGTAACACATGGATATGTACTAATATAGCACAGTAATATGTTGTAGCGTAGCATATAGATATGTGCTAGTGAACCACAGGGATATGTACTGATGTATTGATATATCATGTGTTGGTTTAGACAATAGTTTAACAAGGTTTTATTTGCAATGCCCAAGTATCATTTAAAGGTATTCATCTTTTCTCCAAGTTTACTTCTGCATGTCGTACAAATATTGCTATTGTATTACTTCTCTACAGCGTTTGAGTTATGTTAAAACTGCGAGTGCTCTATGTCGTTCTCTCTTTAACTTTATAGAAATGCCTTCAATCGCAGACATGATTAACAGAGAGAAACTGCCCGCTGCGTGTTGCATTCCATGCTTTCAAAAGACTAGAAAGGAAAAAGCTGTGAGTACTACATCTTTACATTACTGTTGTCTATATACAACTGCCTATATAGGCAGTTGCATCGTATGTATCAAGTCATATCGCGGTGATACTTTTATTGTGTGTCGTCGTACGTATCTTGGACTATACCACTTGTCAAAGCTACTAGAACCGTGCTCGCTAAAAAAATTGGTTAGCCAATTAAAAGCGTTTCGTTGACGAACTCGGTGTGCATGCACAGCTCAGACGATTCTGTGATATTCGGCCAAATAAATCTGTGAATTCTGTGAAATTCGTGAATTAGGTCAGATTGAACGAATAATTCGTTACCGGACCTTAATACTGGTATTGTGGCGCAGTGCAAGTATGAGATCGTCAGGTATAAAAGCTATATGTAGAATTATTCCAAATGCCATTGAGCGATCGATTGATGCAGTTGTTGGAGTGTCGATCTACCAAGCTGAACAATGCGACTTCAAATCTCCTACAATGTCAGCTTTTTTCCAACCGTAAATACAAATTTATTATAGTAAAGATGGAAATATTTGAGTCTTTGAGTCAAGTTCTAGCGTAAACTTCTCCTAAAGTGTTAACTTCTCGATCTGAATAAAAAATAAAACTTCTCATAAAGATTGATTTGAGTAACAAAAACAAGACTTATAACGATTTATCACTTGTTAAAAAAATCAAGAGCTTAGTTCACTATCTAAATTTATAGCTTTTTTAGACATAAAAAGAAAAAGTTTTTAATTAGTTATATATACCAGTAAATTTTGGCAGGCACATCATCTTGGACTTCCATGTGGCCATCCGATCTTCTGTAAAAACTGTAATGCTGTGCAAATGAAGCAGAATGACATTCAGTGCGGTCCCGTGTGTCCGTATCCAGGCTGTGGGAAAAGGCTTGTTGGCACTATGAAATTTTTTCTTTAAGTTTTTAAGAGCAGATCTGTTATTTGTAATCACATTAAATTTATAATTTGAATCATATCAAGTTTGCTTTACAATGTAATTTTATCGAAAAAAAAATTTCTTTTTAAAACTGACAACCAAAGCATAATTCTTATAAAATTTGTCAATATTTATTAGAAGTTTGGCTTACTCCGTGGAATCATGTAATTTTGTCTTTTTCATATTTTATTATTGCTTGTCTGTTCATGGTATTACTTGATTATACTTCCCATTGCTGCTTTTATAGTCTATTTTTCATCATTCTTGTTGCAGTTAAGATCAGCTTTTTTATTCCAATCAAATTTTTATTTACATCCTTCATCAGTTTTTTCAACTCATGTGAACTTCATGAAAGTATGCTGTTGGCTATCGCTATATTTTATTGTTTTAGTTATTTTGTAGTCATATTTGTCCGTATAGTTATTTCATTTCTCTTGCTGAAGTCCTGCTTGGCTCACGTGTTCTACTTTTTCAGCGTCAAGGATCTCCTGTAAGTAATATAAACATTACTTTCACCTCCTGATCGTGCTTGTTTTTGTCTTTGAGTTTTTTTTCATCTACTAAATTAATTGTTAATAAAATAATGAAATGAATGAAAAGTGCTTTACTCTGCACTGTAACATCAGGTCTATGAGTTATACATTGTAGCAGGGACAAGCTTCGTTAGCCATCGAAGTAAGTGATGTTCCTTATAGAACTGAGGCTCAAGCCATAGAACATTCAGCAGAACTGTGAGCAGTTCATTGTTTATATTTGTTGAGCAGTAAGGTTGGCGACCCCTACCATTTTTTTCATTTTTAATCAGATAGCTTGCAGAACGTGTGTAGATTTTCGATGCAAATTGCTGCATTCACTATGTTTCCATGACACTCATGAAGCGCATCATGCGGGTTTGAAGTTGTGCACAAGTTGTGTTACCAAGCGAATTGAGTGTTTCTATGGAAATTTGCATGATGCGGATTGACTCCAGTGCCTTGTTGAAAAAAAGGTAAGAAACTGTATGCTATAAGCTAATAATTAGCGGTGCGCGTGTTAGCAACGCAAACATGTGAAACTCGATTGAGAAAGGACGAACGGAAGTATTGAAAATGTTTAAAATTGAATAGCTGGGGTGGTCTTTTAATGCGCATCATTCGCAAGTGCTGTTTCTATTATTCGTAAGCATAATGAATTGGATAAAGTTTTGCCAATCACAAAATTCCCTTAGCTTGGAGATTTATGTCATTTCCTGCGGTTAACTCGCAGATTGATTGAAATTTGCGCATCATGCACGTCATGAAAGCATAGTTACTGCTTTGACAACAGCAATCTATGGACATGTTCATTGTGTGCAGTTGTCCTTAATACATGCGAAGGGGCATTCTAGAGATTCTAGTCAGATAGGTGTTTAAGAGATTAGTCATCAGGAACCAGACAGCGTTTTAAACCAAGTATACTTGGTGACCTGGCAAAAGGCACGGAGCATATGCGGGAAGTTTAGACGAAATTCGCCCAAAAAATGTGAAACCCATAGTTTACACAGACTAACAGACAGACACAATGACAATGTAGGTTTTATTGATATAGATATGGTAGTTATTGCCTTGATGGAAGTGTATGAAGGTAAACGATAACATAGACTGATAGGGCTCATTCTCAGTGAATAAGTAAATGCGTGATCGTGTATCACGAAGGGTCGGGGTCTGAAATCAAGTAAGAAATCTGGAAGCGCATAGTGTTTACACAGCGGGCTAACAAACACACACTCACAATGAAAAAGTGGGATTTCTTGTTTTTTACATTTTACTAGTACTCTGACAATCTAGTGTGCTGTGAGAGATTTTTGGCGTGCCGATAAAGTGCAGAGAAAGGTCCACAATTATTTCAATGAAGGGAAAATTGTAGACTGTCGGTTTACCAAGCTGGATGTTGAGTGTTTGAATCCCGCTGAAGGCTATCTTTTCTTAGTATTTTCATCATGGCTTCAGACAAGCAGGTGGGTGTACACGGCTCTTATTATAGTAAAGGTTGTTGGGTTCAAATAAGCATGTCGGAGGTTTTCCAGAGATTATATAGCTCAAACTGATAACATGCATAATTTTTATCACCCTCCTCTTTGACCGCATAGATAAAGTTGTTGACAGCTTTTGTCTATAGGTAAGCCTTGCAAGCTTACACTATTAAAAAGTTCATCATCTGATTGGCTGTTTACATGAGAAATCAACTCATTGGCTAATGTTAGGGTTATCTGCCCTTGGTTGGTTAACTCTTTTTGACTTAACATAACATATTACATTTCAAAAGTATGATGGTTCGCGTGCTATCAATTTCTGTTTGGGCAATTTAAAGTTGACTCATCTCCATTTTGTTGTAATGTCTCAAATCACTAGCAGATCCAGTAATTTCTTTTTTTCACATCTACTAACTTTTATTTCCATATTTATTTTGTTTGATTAGATCAGTTCAGCCAGCAGTGGAGCAACTAGAGAGAGTATATGACTTCCAGCAGATCTCACCAATAATTCTCTTGACGACTTGCTTCAAGGTACAATTATAGCTCATGCATACTTATCATTGTCTCCGGGAATTCTCCTAACTGAAAAATTACATCTTTGTGTAAGTCATAAATATTTTATTGAAAAACAACTTACTCTCTATTTATAAGCTGTTCATGATGATAACAACAACTTAGCTAACAATATGTGGTCCAACTCACTATTAGTTTATGTGAACGATGAATAAAATGGAAATACTTGTTAATTGGTTGTTTAAAAAGCTACTTTGGAGCGGGTGCTATATTGTTTCAATTGAACAGCTAGTTTTATTTATTCTAGAGGTTCGGTCGAAATTGCAATAAATTCGCAGCAAGCTTGTCATTGCCAGTGATCTTTTTCATTTTCAACTAGATGGCCCGAGCAAGCCACATGTGTATCTATACTGCTTTCAAAATAGCAATTCATTAATGCATTCATTGAGGGCAATCGTTATTGGAAACGGACGGAGTTCTGAAACCAAATATTTTTACTGACCTGCGGGAATGCACATAGCATATGCGTGTGAAATTGTATAAAATTGGGCAAAAGATAGAAATGCACCGAGTTCACACAGACTAACAGACAGACACAATGGCAATGTGGGTTTTATTAATAGAGCTTAATCTTCAGCGCATCTATTGTTATTAGTCAATCAAAAGGCAAGTGATATGATATGATAATAGATGTGGTTTGATATGTCCAAATGATTCAACTAATAGTTTTCAAGTGTGAATTTATTCATTACATGGCCTTATGATATGACACTGTGCACACCATTAAACATATGATGTTATTCTATTCAGTGCTTTTTAGTACAAACCCTACTAACTCTAATAAAATACAATTTTTATAAGTATTCAATACATACCTTTTCTTGTTACATGGTACACACATCGATTTGTTATCATCTTTTAATTTCTCGACAACTAGTGACTAGCTGTATGTTTTTCTAGCAGTGATTTAGGGTGAAACCATTAAACCATTAAAATTGGTGTTACAAGGTTCCTGTTTACATGAAAACGTGGTTGCAATTGCTTTTTCAAAGGAATAACAACTCCTACCAAAAGTCTCTTTAAACTCAAAATAGTTTTAAACAAAGTTTTTCCAGAACTTGCATCTCTTATAAAAAGTCTCTTGTTCAGCATTAAGTATCAAAAAAATACATTTGCTTTTCATGCCGAGATTGGAGGGTTAAAACTAGGTATTTGGTATTCAATCAATTAATCTGTTCAAATCCTTCAGATGACTGGCATATAGTTGTTTCAAAGGACCATTTGTAGCACTGGCTAAATCAAAAGGTGTGTTGTGAACAAAGAGTACTTGATATGTGATTGGTTATCAATAAATACAATTTAGGAGGAAAAAACGCATGTCAAACAAAGTTTATTGGAGCCTTTTACATGTAGTGCGATCTATTTGGGCAAAACGCAACTTTTGTGTGTGAACTGACTTAGTCTTTCAGGCTCATTGCCAGATTTTTCTGGTCAACGTTACTATATTTTGGGTCCATCTGTATGACTAGTATTAGAATTACCACTAATCTTTCTTGTGTGCTCCAAAAGTGATCTATCTATCAGTATTCTTTATTAAATAAATAGATATTTTGTGAATGAGTATCATTAAAGGCCTTTGTGAGAATTGCTCAAGCACTTGCATGTGCTTGTCATGGAGGTACCAGTCTACACTTGTCATCGGTATCACCAAAAAGAGTTTTTATGTTAGATGAGAGTACTTATATGAGTGATATCAGCTGTCAGCTTTTGTGGTACAATACATTTTTCTTACGCAGTGAACAATAAAGTATAAGGTGATGTGAATCAGGCTATAAACCATGGTGAAACCAATTAAGTACAATAAAAGATATGACGATCAATAATAATACGAGATCAATAATAATAGTCATTACAGCTGCACTGGTTACAAGGTTGATGCGCTCAGGACCAGAGAATATAAGCACAAAGTGCCATGTGGTGCATTGTAAAATACTAGTACATGCTAGCAACAGCCTTGCAGTGAATTCCCTTATGCACACTAAAGGTGTCAGGTATAAGCTCAATCTTTTGCCCTTGACATTTACGAAAATCTATTTTTATTATGATATGTGATACTTGTATCATTTATTTTTTATAATTTTATTTGTCGAGTGATTTATATTCAGAATAGTGTTATATTATTTTTGAACAACTGAGCTTCTATTATAAGCTGATCTACTTTATGGTTTTATTTTCGTGCATACTCACTGGCTATCATATAACTTATCACAAAGGGAAGATATTAAACAATGCTGATACACTCATAGCTAGTAGATTTGACAACATCTACAGACTAGCCAGTGACTGCACGCGATATGATTTAAACTTGGAATATTTTACATTATGGAATAATGCAGCTGTATTTAGACATACTCTCATGAAAGTTCAGGGCAGTTCTTTCTAATAACAATGTGATTGGTCACAATTATAAATTAAGTATAGGCTAACATGAGTATGGCCTCTTTTTAACTGTAAGGTTCTGTAAAGAACTAAGGCTTATATATAGAGGTTTGAAAAAAGTTAAGGCTCATGTGTGAGGATTCTGTATAAAGGTGAAGCGCCCTCTAGGTTAAAAAGTGCATACCATGATGGTCTGTAACAATATCTGAGCACAAGAACTCAAAATACTTCAGAGTTATTTTCACCAACATTCGAGCTTTATGTAGTAGATGCTAGCTAATCTCTTGATATACCACTGTTTGGTCAGTTGATGTAAAATCAAAAGTTATCTTATAAAAGCAGTCGAGATGCTGACCCACAGTTCTGTGAAAAATTTAATAGCTCCTACAATGAGCACTGAGCTTTTCTGTAATAAGATCGATACCTTGTCAATATTGCTGACACTCTTTACTCTTGTATATACTCTATAGTAACATGGCTATTTAGGGTCATTGCAGGTCATTGAAGTTAAGATCCTTTCCATTAGTCTATTTACAAGCAGACGCGTTCACGTCGACCATGCATAGGTACATGTACATGATTATTTACTGAACTTATATTGTAACAATGGCTAAACTAATTCTTTTAATCTTTTGTCAATAGAGATAAGATGTATACATAAGCTTAGTAGTTTCAAGTCGTCCTTGTAAACTTTGGTTTTTGTATTTATGACACGCCTTTCTTTTTATTTATTTTATGTGGCTCCCTATGTAAAACATGTTTTCTATAAAATTGATCTTGAACTTTCTCTACTTATATATAACGGTATATATAAATAGAGAGAGTATATAGATATATCGATATATATAACCATATATATGTATATATAACATATATATATACGTCATCCAGTGATCATATGTCATCATACATATATATATATATATATATATATATATATACATGTATACTGTCAATATCCCTTTCTAACAAAGAAAGGGACATTGATTCGCTAATACACCTTACTAAAGTATACAGCAAGGACATTGGAATGACCTTTGGTAGTGAAAAATGTGGTAGGCTAATTCTTAAGAAAGACCATTCTGTGCTCACAGATGGCCTAAAAATGCCAAATGGTACCATCAAAGATATAGAAGAAGGGTACAAGTACTTGGGGATTATGCAAAGCAACATCAAACATGAAACCGAAGTACGTCACAAAGCCATTACCGAATGCATTTGAATACAAGAAATGCATTCGGCAGGTCCTACGGAGCCAGCTCAATGCCTGGAATCATGTCATGCAATAAATATCTACTCACTGCCAGTAATAAGATATCCAGCAGGCATAATAAAGTTGATTGATGGCTTCCTTGACTGATGAAGCCATCAAGGAAACAGATATAGCAACTCGTAAACTGCTGACCATGCATGGAGCACTCCACCCAAAATCTGATACTACTAGATTGTATATCGATAGGCAAGATGGAGGTAGGTGACTCAAAAGTGTACAGCAGACAGTGAAAGAGGAAGAACAAAGCATCAAAGCCTATACAGCTTCCTCAGATAAGTTGCTAGTCTAATTTTAATTGTCTGCTCTGACAATGGAGCTTTGCAGTGATGATGAGGAACTTTACTGGCACATGAAACCTCTTCATGGTTCCTACTACCAACAAATATCTAAGGTTATCTCCACCAGACATATATGTGGCTGAACAAAAGAAAGCTAATGACCAATACAGAGTCGCTACTCATGGCAGCCCAGGAGCAAGTGCTCCCAACAAGGCAACTCTAAACAAAAATCTATCACACTAGAGACGATTCTAGATGCAGACTGTGCAAAGATGCACCTGAGACCATCCACCACATCATTAGTGAATGCACGCAGCTAGCAGGAAACGCATACACTTAGCGGCATAATCATGTCGCAGGTGTTGTGGACAGAAGTCTATGTGATGAGTATGGCCTTAATAAACCACAACACTGGTGGGAAGCTTCTGGTAAGGTCAATGAAAATGACCACGCTAAGGTCCTCTGGGACTTCTACATCAGGACTGACAAGCATGTCCTAGCACACCAACCAGATATAGTGGTGGTGGACAAGGAGAACGAAAGGGCTACTATAATAGATATAGCAGTACCCAATGACTACAATATAGCCAGCAAAGACAAAGAAAAGGTACAGAAATATCTCCCTCTTGGAGAAAAGATTGAAAAATGCTGGTATGTAAGAACAACTGTAATTCCAGTAGTCATTGGGGCACTGGGCATAATAACACAAGCGCATAAAATGTGGCTTGCCCAGATACCGACAGCAATCAACTCAGGTGAGTTGCAGAAAACTGCGCTACTGGGAACAGCTAAGATCTTGAGACGAGTGCTCAAACTCCCAGGTTTCTGGTAGGAGACCCGAGTTAGAGCAGAAATTACCACCCATATGGGTTAATCGGGATGAGGAAACAATTCTTCACTGTATATATATATAGTATATATATATTATGTATAATATATGTATACACGGTAATATATGTATATAATATATGTATATAATATACAATAATTATATACATATGCAATACTATATTACAATTACAGTATTATATATACTGATATATATACTGATATATATACTGATATATATATACCGATATATATATACTGATATATATATATATACTGGTATATATATAACTAGGATACGGCTAGTATATATACTAGATGAATGCCTGGCATGGCACAGGTAATAAAAAACAGCTTATAAACAGTGTCAGGTAATGTAGTTGGACACACAAATGACAAACATACATTGAAATTTATATAGATAGAATGTGGATAATATATATATATATACATGTACATATAAATTTGGTAAGAAATTTATTAAAATTTGACTAAGCAAAAAGTTACTAAAAGTTTCATATTACACAAAAGGTGTGTAACACTCATCAGATAAAATGCTTAGCATTTTATATGTGATAACATTATATATGATTGTGTTAACATAATCCGTACAGTGAACGTCCTTCAGAGCATCCTGAGGTGTAAAATGTTAATCTTATGGCTGGTAAACACTATATTAAAGTATGTCAGTAGTAATCCCACAATGCATCAGTGATCATCTGTGATAACATTGTTCACATTATCGCAAACCCATTCAGTTTACATTATTGAATAGTCTGCAGCATAGCCTTCTCATTACACAATGCAGTCGCTGAAATACTAGTCCTGCAGCAACTATCATGAAGGGAAAGATACATGTAAATCAAGCCAATCAACATCACCGAAGTGGGGCATATTTCACAAACTGTCATGGATACACGGTGAAATAATGGGAAAGTTTGAAAGCTGCAATGTTTCCCAACATATCTGTGATGCCTCAGTGATGCCATTGGACTACAGTTCTGGTGCAAGACTTTTTCTATAGATTCTTTTTTAACAACTTGCCCACATTAATCTGCAACACGCGAATTTCAATCGAAACATCAAATGGTAACGCAGCGTGCGCATTAGTCCGAATCTGCACGTTAAAGCCATAATGACAGGCTACTACCGAAAGATCTCTTGACAATACTTAAGATACATACACATTGCGAAAAGATTGTGTTAACATAATCCGTACAGTGAACGTCCTTCAGAGCATTTTGAGATGTAAAATGTTAATCTTATGGCTGGTACATATTATATTAAAGTATGTCAGTAGTAATCCCACAATGCATCAGTGATCATCGTGATAACATTGTTCACATTATCACAAACCCATCTGGCTTACATCAGCAGCGGCATTACGTCTACGGCATTGTGTTCTCATAATGCAATGCAATCGTGGAAATGACAAAATACTAGTCCCGCATCAACTATCATAAAAGAATTATATAGATTGAGCTATTCCCTGATGGCTAATCGTCATCACCAAAGTGGTACACATTGCCACAACATCTGTTGTGGATGCTCGGCGAATTATCGAGAAAGATTGACAGCTGGAATCTTTTCTGAATTATTTGTGTTGCTTAAACGATGGCTTCGGTCTACGGTGTACATGGTCGAGGAATAATCACAGAGATGACAATGCTGACATATGATGACATAGTGTGAACCAGCCTTGATGGCAAAGACAGCTGCCAAGCATTAAGGCTATATACAGCATTATTACCTACTGTATACATAGCATTATTATCATGGACCATGATGTCTGTCACAGCTTGCAGTGTTCACATGATATAATGATATTGACATCGTTGACAATGGTGATTTGTTATCTGTGTAGCATAAGACAGACAGCAGTTACTGTTTCGTTGCTGCTTGTTCCTTCGGTTACCAACATTGAAAACAATAGAATACCATTAGAAACCCTGTTTTATCTTGTCTGGGCATTTGAGTTTTAAACCCTCCCCTTCACCAAAAAGGAAATCATTTATTTAATGTTCAATGACTAAATCTACAAAATTATTTTTAAAAAATGTTATTTTTAACAAATCTTTTGCGATTTCCGTAATGGTATGCAATACTACTTTGTGTGGGTAGAAAAGGAGGTTTTGCTTGGAGCAACCTTCTGTTTTTTGGTTTTTCATGTTTGTTCGTTTTGAAAAATGCTTTTGCTATATATGGCTTTGCTTAAAAGCATTAGTTTTAAAATTATTTTGGAGCAAGTTGCTATTTTTTGAAGCAGCTGCGAGTACAGCCAGGAAAACTTTATTTAAACTTCTACTTAAATGTATATTATTGGAGATGATTGTTTGATGATTAGGACACGTTGAATTCTAGGAGGAAGTACATGTAATTGCTGAAAAAATGGTACACTAATATAAGTCAATTCAGCTGTTTATCTCTACGTACTTAGTTATAATATATAAACACATATTTATCTATAATATATAATAGAGATACCTTGTTTGAGGTAACCCACATTTAACAGTTCTGTAGTGTTTAGCTACTGTAAAACCTGTATTTGAACGCCAGCTTTATTTGAACGCAACCTATATTTGAGTGACACTTTGACATTAATTTTGCTAATTACTAATCAAAGGAACCTAACTAGGCTATTGTACTAGAAGACCAGTTCTATTTCGATTGACTTTGAGTTTTGTGGGCTAATATTAAACGCACTGATGACGCATCAAACACGTGAATATTCACACCTTGATCATGCGTACTAGAGTTGCCCCGATTTCAATATCGGTATCGGTGCCAATATGGGTGTTAAGTATCTGAATCGGTATCGGCCGATCTTTTCTTAAAAAATCGGAAACTTCAGATACTTTTTACAGGTCAACTATTTAGCAGAAAATCGTTTTTTAAACCTGCTACACTAATAAAAATCATCAGCTGCAAGCTCCTTACTTTTACCTAATGAATTCCGGGCCTGTCACACAATCTACTTTATGTCTATAGCCTAATAAACATCCACACAGCTGAGGAATCTTTTGGCTTTAGTCAGGACGTAATCACAAAGTGCGGTATTTCCCAATTACAGCGATATGATTTATTGCACCCAATCACGAACAAGAGAACAATGATGAGAAACAAGAATGTGGTGTAATGTTTCTATTTACTAGCATTAAAAAAGTAATTTGAGCAGTCGATGCATAAAGTTATCTCTCTCTTTTGATACTGACGAGATGATGTATCGTTTGTATCGCATAAAATAACCTCAGTAGCTTATAGGTATTTAGCCTGTCCTCCGTCATCTTTGGCAAGTGAGTCCTTCAGTACGATTGGCTACACGATAGTGATAAAAAATAAAGACGGCTCACTGAGAGAATTGAATCACTAACGATAATTAAAAGAAACATTTATTTGCTCTAAACTTGTACAGGCACAGCAGTTCGTTCAGCAGTAGAAGAGAAACTTCGTTATCACAGAGAAAGCTGTACCACTAACAGTAATTACTATTATTAATAACAGATTTCATGAAACGTGGACTGTTTCGTTACTAAATGGCAGTATGTGAATATATATATACATGTATATCTTTTTTCCATAAATACAAACAAATAATCCCATGACCAAACACGAACAAAGCGATTGTTTGGGATTCATTTATGATAAATGCATATGTGCACACAGCTCCTGGAAAATTATCCGTTAACGGTGTGACCAAACCCTCATACCGAAATCTCTTCAACAAATTTAACAATTTTTGTGTAGAGCCGTTCAAGTATAATAATGATACAAAACACATATAAATCTATTTAAGTATGTTACAAAATCTTTGAAAGGTTACTGCAATATCTTGAAACTAACCCATCTGATCGGATTATACATAAATAGACAGATTAATTTGGCCTAAAATTGAAATAAAAACCTGCCAAGCCTATTTTAATCAAAATTAAGACCAGCCAACGAAACACCAATAAGGCGTTGTGACAGAGACTAGAACTTAAGTCGAGCGCATTTTACAAGAAAAAGCGTGCACATTTTACCAGTCTATCACATTGTTCAATTGCCGAAGGTTTCTGTAATTAACGTAGAAGTACTAAAAATTGATTGTTTCTCTTTTGCCGATGTTATTATTCGAACTAGTTATTTGATTTTATAAAAAAATTATTATAAGATTTAATTATAAGAATAATCATTAGAATTTACAACATCGAAGTATATAATGATGGCATTGTTCAATTGCCGAAGGTTTCTGTAATTAACGTAGACCGTTTGAGGCGTAGACCGATTTGCAGGTACGAAAATGTGGTACACAGTTTATCAGCCTATGTTTTTTGTCCAATCACCGAAGGTTTCATTAAATTATCTAGAACATTAGCCAGATTTCTTTACATCTTATCTACAAGCTAGGGCCGAACTACAATGCCCTTAGTGACAAGAATATTTCTTTATTTTAATCCAGTTTGCAGAAAACTTCTAGACGCGTGAATGCTAATGCTTGCTTTCTGTTACATATCACTGTCAAAACCATTCTACATTCAACACAACCAACTTTCAAACTGTGTATATTACACGGTAGCTTGCCATTTTACTTTTAATATTGCATTTCAGAGATATAATAAGCATATTTCATTATTGCTGTTGTTAGTTAAAATACGTACAGTAGGTTAGGCCTACAGTTTGAATTAATGTTTATTTTATTGTTGTAAAACATAGGTTTGAGATAGTAGTAGATTAAGTCTGATTTTTATACAACCTTTTGTTTTGCATAATTGACCTTTTGAATTTCATTTCAAAACAGCTTGACAACTACCATGGACATACAACCCCTCAGAACACCATGTCATCGCAGTGGCCATCCACGTGTCTCCCAATTATTACGGAGGAGGAGAATTAGAAGATCCTCACAGCAACCATCAACATCAAATGCTAATTGAACGTTCAACAACACGCTACTCAAAATAATAACGACAACTCATCTGATTTAAAGAATTCTTTAGTAGATGTTGTATGCGAAGCCTACAACATCTAACTAATGAGTTCTACTTTTGTAGAATTTTGACCTGTTGTAACTACTTTTTCAACAACCAGCAGTACCCTTTCTTTTTTCCATTATTACTTTGGTCGTGGGCTGTATGACATTGGAATTTCTACATGTAGTATACACAAGGAATATTTATATTTTCTTTGCATTATATTTATATTTGCATAATAAAATTAACAATTATTTATGCAACACAAAAGATCTGAATCGGAATATTTTTCAATAAGAATCGGCATCTGAATCGGCTGGTGAAATTAGAATCAGAGCATTTCTAATGCGTACTACTCGATTGAGCTCACTACATTGAGGCCTTGGCATTCAATTAAAATGCTCCTACCGCATAGTTGTGCGTTGAACTTCCGCAGAGCACTACGAGGACGTACAGTACCTACAAACTTTGGCAGACATGTCGAGCTGGCACGAATCCAAAGATGCTAATCGTCAAGTCCTTCAAGACATGTGGGCTGACCAACGCTCTAGACGGCTCCGAAAATAACAAGATTTGTTGTTTCAGGTCGAATGGCCCCGTTAAGACTGGACCGGAACGACACCAGCAAACGCGAGCCTTGTTGTCATTACCAATAAAAGTAAACATTCAACTATTCGACCCTGATGAGCATGTTCTAGACTAGAGAACGACGAGGACTGTTGCAATAGCGATGTATCATTTGTTTATCAGCAGCAAACATTGTATTACTTACCAGTTATCACCATGTTATTTTATATCATATTTCTTGTATCATATTTCTTGTGTTATAATTGTATGTTGGTTGTTATATATCGTTTGTGATTTGTTAAATGATTTTGTGTTAGAAGTTTATGTTGGATGCTATGCTATTGTTCATTGTTTGTTAAATTAAATTTAACTTCCCAAATTCATGTGCAGCTAGTTGAAAAATTGAACTCCACCCTTTCATCGAACGTCACCTCTAATTAAACGGCATCATAAAAGAAAAGTTGAAAAATATGAGAATGCCATGGCGTTAAAATAAAGGTTTTACATTATTTTTTAGTGGGTTTTCAGCTTTAGATTAAAACTCGCTTTATTAAAGCAGTATGCTAAAAATTGACATGTTACTATGGGTACAAATCAAGTCTGCTCAACTATTTGGAACTCCAAAAGGAAATGAAAGTTGTTTGTTGTATATGCCCAGTGCAGCATCACTTTATGCCTGTTTGATAGTAAATAGATACACCACATGAAAGTATAGCTATTCCTGTCATACATAATTACATACATGTAAAACTCAAACAAACATATATTTATTAATTCAGTTAAGACATGAATAATATGTCAGTTGGTTCAATATTCAGTTTCAAATTCTATCTGTAAATGCTGAATAAGTCAATAATACAAAAGAGGCCCAAATGGCATCATTGGTGATTGTTCATCTATTGCAAAAGGCATTGCCACAGCTTTTCGCAGCATGTGTAGTACCCATGAGTAGAAGGTAAACATGTGCCGTACAAGGAAAGAATACTACTAAAAGAGAACAAGGTGGGCAACACAAGCTGTTGCAGAGAGAATTATTGACGAGAGTAGACAATCGGTGCATATGCCGGCGTCCCTATATCGCCCAGATGTACTCCTAGCTCGAATGTGCATCATGTACAACAAGTTTTGCACATATCAACATAAAGCCTGGTTCCCATATACGTCGCGAAGCACCGGCGACAGCACCGCAGGTTATTAGCAGTGAAATGGTAACCTACGCGCCGGGTACCGCCGGTAGTTGCCGGCAGCATCGCAATAGTTTAGTGCTGTTCACATTTCGCAAAAGGCTGCAGGCAAAACCTTCCCGAAATGCACTGTATGGGTGAAGGTCACCATTATAGAAACGGTATGGCGAGCAAACATTTTATTTGATTACTCGATTATGTTTAGCGATGCAGCGTTCATGTGAACATATGCTGCCGAAACGTTTTGCTGCGCAGGTTACCGCCAGAGTCTCACAATCGATATGGGAACCAGGCTTTAGGTTTGCGACCATTAAGAAAAAATCATAAATGAGCTTTAATAAGTATTCACTGATGTAAAATACATTACAGTTGCAGTAAATATTTGCTTGGATATTTATGTAATTGCAGTGCAGTAGCAAACATGGCACATTCATGCAGCATTATTGTATTGTGTACTTTTACTACAGCGCTGTCAACCGTATACATGCAGTACAACTATTTTCTAATACTCACTAAGCAATATTGGTGTAGTGGTGGTATTACCTACTACTCAGTGTGTAACCCTGGATGCAGTGAAGTGTTGTTAGTGTTGCTAGTGTTACCGTATTTCGGTTACATGAATGCTTGAAATTGGCTCTCACATAATGCATTCATTCTTTGTTATCGTTGGCATTATAAAGCAGCTCTTAAACTTTGAATGCATTGAACTCGTATAACTGTTGTGTATTTGGCTTTGTTTGAACTTTGTTAAGCAGATAATATTAGTAGTGTTAGACTTGATTATGGCAGCACAAGCTAAGTCATGAATAAGCTAAGCCAATATGTAAACAAAACTTTGCAAACAGGCATTTCATATCCAATCAATCGTGGTTGCCATGTAGAAAGTGTTAGTAATTGCATTAAAACATGCTTCGTAGTTTTAATGCGATGAACATATGTTGTATGTTTTAATGCGATTTTCAAGTCGCGTCATTTAATATATTAGCAACTGAGCAATTTGGTACATTTAGTGTTGTTGCACAGCCCACTCAGTCGTGAGTCAGACTGAAGCTCATGACTGAGAAGACAAACTTTCTCCCCTGCTCTTGAGCACCAGACTAGCATACTATAATAAGCCAGAATAATCATAACTACCAATGAGCCTCTCTATGCAACTTCCTTTACACTAGTTCCTTTACACTGCTTGATTCCTGTCACCACATCATCAGTTTTTGGCGAACATTTCAGTGCGGCCTTAGATATGGGGATCGGGAAAAAATCCGAAACAACCCGAGTAGGTCCTGACAGAAAATTGGCAGCACGGAACTTAGGGGAGCAACATGAGAACTACCTGTCATAAAATGACAGTAATTTGTTGCAGCGGACAGACACAGGCTGGTCACAGAAAACCCCTGCAGGAACAAATAGCCAACCGACGCGCTGTCCCAGGCGCCCACTGGTTGGTTAAAGCCTTGGAACAGATGATGATGACGCCCAAGCCTCAGCTGCCAGCATATCAGTTTAAGAGGCTTTTTCTCTTTAATATATAGACTTACTATTCTATTTCAATATTTCCAGCTGCGCTGTTCAATTGAGGCAGAGTCTACTAATACAAGATATCATTTTACAAGTATGTATAGGATGTAAAAGCTTATTACTAAAAGACCCTCGGTGACTTGCACAAAACTTGACATGACGAGATTTGTACATGACACATGACACACACAATATCACATGACAATAACACATGGTTAGACTTGCGCAAATAAATCTATGCTTAGCATAAGCCAAACACAAGATACCAAAGTGAACAAATTAATATACCAAACTAATTTTGTTCTGGGCTCACAGACAGTAGTCACATACAAGTGAATACATACATCCTTGGTATAATCAGAATGGTTCATTACAGCTGACATGTTATGCAGGCACATGCTTTCTTTAGCTGCAATTAAAGTTCATCTTGTGGTCAATGTAAACTTTGAAACTCTATTGTTATCACGACGATTCCAGCATAAACTATTAGAATAAGAACATAAAGTTGAAAAGGTATGATGTTGTAACTAGTGACATTGGAACACTGTAGATCAGCGTTGGTATCTTAAGATTTCAGCTCTGTAAATATTGCTTGATGGTCATTAAACGGAGAGTTACTTATCTCACATTGTTACTGTAGCAAAAAAAAGCAGCAAAAATTAGTAAAAATAATGGATATGTTGTTGTAACAAGCAAGTCAAAATAAATCAACAACAATGCTTACTATTCATAATAAGAACAACTTTATTTATTTCAACTTAATATTTAATAGTCGCCTGCATTATGAAATACTAATGAATGGGATGACAGGAGATCAGCGAAATGGCACAGATAAACGTTGGTTGTAACAAACGTTGCCACCAAAATATTCTTCCAGTAGAGTCACCATCAAAATATTTAGATTATCTGAAGTGAAATCAGATGGTCTACACAGCTTTGAACTGAGCTCACAGAGATAACCCTTGTTATCTGTTTAATGTAGAACGATAAGCAAATAGCATAAGGTCAGAGATCAACCAAACCTTAGCAAATGGAAAGCCCTTGCCCAGTAAGTCCTGGTTTACACAGCATTGATTACATCTGACATTATTTAGACAAACTCTCAGGTTTCTTAGGCAAGTAGACAATGCAGTAAGAAATCCTTTTAACCAGTGCAGTAAATTTCCCTACTTGAAACATTGCTCGAAAGCTATTTCTCATACATGCTCTAAGTTACCAACATGTTCCGTGACATTTAATAGCCCTGCGCTATGCAAGTTATTATTGTAACAGTGGGTTTCATGAAAATCAGTACGGCGCAATTCTTTGTATCAGATAATTGCATTTTTTACCTTCATGACATTTCTATCAAACTTACACATTTCTTTATTACTATTAGATACTAGTTGAAATACAAACCAATAACGCTTTTGCTTTTTGGGTTAAAAGACAGTGTTGTTTATTGCCACATGCTATTCATATTTGCATACACAATCAAAAAAACCAATTTTCACTAGCCGGTGGGGGGTGCGAATGGGTAGAAGCGAAAAAATGGGTAGAGCGAAGCCACTTATGTTATCAATTATTATGATAGAAAACAAGCTAGGAAGTATCGATCCGCCTGGCCTACATTTTACAGTAAGAATAGCTCTATGATATTAACTTGGTCAAATGAACTTGTAATCTGCATCACACATAAATTTCCTAATTCACGGCTCGGCCATGTTCAGCAAAGTAATCTGTCAGAATGTTTCTTGTTATAACAGTTCAAGCCTAAGTTACTAAGTACAAAATCTAACTGGTAGTGGGAACAAAACTGAATTCCATGACTCAGTGGGAAAAACACTTTCCTAAATAGCTCAACCTCAACGCTTAGTTATTGAATAACCAATCACGTGACCATTTTAGTTGAGGATAGATGTTGGCGTTACATTCCTCTTTTTTTGCTTCGCAGCTTCAACGACGCAACAGCTCAATTAGGTAAGAGAGCAAAAGAGAACGAAAGAGAGAGCGAATAAAAGAGAGAGTGAGAGACAGAGGGAGAGAGAGGGGGAGGGGGGGAGGGAGAGAGAGAGGGAGAGAGAAAGAGGGAGAGAGGGGGAGAGAGAAAAAGGGAGAGGGAGAGGGAGTGAGAGAGGGAGAGAGAGAGAGAGAAAGGGGGAGAGAGAGAGAGAGGGGGGGAGAGAGAGAGGGGGGAGAGAGAGAGGGGGAGAGGAGGGGAGAGAGAGAGAGAGGGAGAGAGAGAGGGGAGAGAGAAAGGGGGAGAGAGAGAGAGGGGGGAGAGAGAGAGAGAGGGGGAGAGGAGGGCAGAGAGAGAGAGGGAGAGAGGGAGGGAGAGGGGAGAGAGAGGAAGAGGGGAGAGAGAGGAAGAGGGGAGAGAGGGAGAGGGGGAGAGAGAGGGAAAGGGGAAGAGAGAGGGAGAGGGGGAAAGAGAGGGAGAGGGGGAGAGAGAGAGAGAGAGGGGGAGAGAGAGAGGGGGAGAGAGAAGGGGGAAGAGAGAGAGGGGGAGAGAGACGGGGGGAGAGAGAGAGGGGGAGAGAGAGAGAGAGGGGGGAGCAAAGCAAGGAGGAGAGAGAGAGAGGGGGGGGGAGAAAGAGCAAAGCAAGGGGGAGAGAGAGGGGGGGGGGGGAGAAAGAGCAAAGCAAGGGGGAGAGAGAGGGGGAGAGTGCAAGGGAGAAGAGGGAGAGAGAGCGAATAAGAGAGAGGGAGAGAGGAGGGGAAGAGAGAGGGGAAGAGAGAGAGGGGGGGAGAAAGCAAAGCAAGGGTGAGAGAAAGGGGAGGGGGAGAAATATAGAGAAAGGGAAAGATGTAGGGAGAGATATAAAGAATGATACCTTTGATGATTTAATCACTGTTAGCATCAACATTCGCCTCAACGAATATTTTCACCTTATGGTAGTTCTCTTACTAGCTACCATCATAGATTTGTGGTCTACATTGTTTTACAGGACAGCAGCAAAAATTCATAATCATTGTCTGTAAAAGTGCTCTATGACATGAACTGTTATTTCTATTACGAACAAGCATTCTTTCAGATGACTGTGGATGTGGAATGAGAATGTGTGATACTAGCTAATAGACATCTATTTTTGTGTTGTTTTAGTGGATCATATATGTTGCTACTTTGTTTTTAGGCAATAGAGGGGGCTTGACAAAACCATGCTTTACAAAGACCCTATAACCAAAATGCTTATGTTTAATAATTCTTTTGTTTTACGGTTTTTGTTTTTAGCTTATTTATTTTTAGTTGAAATATTAATATTTTAGTGTAAAATGCTATTCAACTGGTGATTATTCCACTCCAGCATTACTCCACTAGTTCTAAAGATGTAGATGGTGATGCAAATTCTTATTCTTTTCTTTTATTTCTCTTATTACTTTTTATCATATTTTTGTGTTTTTGTCATGAGCTCATTAACTGTTTTTTCAATTATATAGCATTTATAATGTGAATTAAAACCAATTAAAAATTTGGAAAAAAACTTTTTATTTTCAAAGTGACTGTTTTATATCTGTTTTGTTTATGTCACTGAAGCATGCTTACATACTCACTTATGAACTATCTTTTAAATGGTTTACTGAGCCTCATTTTGCCTGTGTTCTGGATGTATGCACTTTAAAAAAATGCAGTGTATGTTTAGTGGCTGTGTGTCAGGGTCTCTACACACAAGAAACTGCATTTCAGCCTTCAGAATTCCAGTGCTACTAAAGGTATAGGTAAGTGCACATCTCTTAGCCAGTTTTGCATGCTTGAAAACCATGGAATCTAGATGTATTTATTGAAGATCGTTTTTTCTAGCTACCAATAAGCCATAATATATTTTTAAGAATGAACAGGTAAATATGCATTTGAATGATTTTTTTTAGTTCATTTGGCTATTAACATATTTTTTTCAGTTCATTCATGGTATTAATATACATGTATGTAATCTTTTAAGTAACACGACAGGCACATACTTGTGGCAATGTTAATTTCTGTACAGTAGATCACTCCAATAGAGTCCTTAATAGTATTATAAATGTGCACTCATGTAACTCTCCAATACTTGCTTTCAATTAGTTTTCTAAACAAAGATTTTGGTGATTGTGCTCATCAGTTATGACTACTATTCAAATAATTACAAGACTTCAAGCTTATGAAGGCGTCAGTCTCATTTAAAAAGAAATGTATTTACACTAGATGATTTCAGAAGCAGTTTTTCAGTTTCTTTGCTAGCTGTAATGATTGTGTGTACAGCAGGTTCAGCATCAACTCGATTATAATTTTAATCGCGAGTCCATTTGTACTGGTTTAATGAAAAGTTTTGCAGTCTCTTGAATAGATAACAATTTTGTTTTAACCAATTACCATTTTGGTCATGAAAGCTTTTAATAAGTCACTTCCCGCTGTTTGTATAGTCATTGCTGTTGTATATAATTAAGAGTCATCTTCTCTCACACTGCACAATCGTCTACATTTCATAGTTATCATACCGTATATGCTTAGTGGTTATCTTATCTTTTATACTTGTGGTTGACGCATGTGCACGGATCGTTTTTTGACAGTTACAGAGTACACGCACCTATGTTAAATAATCGTACTTGTGTTATCACAGCATATTCAATATTTATCAATAAAAATATATAAAATAGACACACAAATACAACGATTGTAACCAACTTAACGTAAACAACTGAACAGATTCAAGCAATGCAAGACAATCATGCCAACTCTAAAGCATATTCCTTTGACTATAAAATCCTTATGATTGAATATTGTTAAAGTGCTTGAAAGGTTCGATTTAATCAAGCGCAGATACTCGTAGTATTATAGCACTAAGCATGTGCAATGTGTGTTTATGTACTTTGCGATTAACATAAAGTATGTGGGCATGTTTGCTCTTACAATCAATGATGGATAAAAACTAAAGTTTTTTTTTTATTTATAAAAATATGCTATGGAATATGCATAGTACTTTTTAAAATGCCCAATTTTACTGTTCTACATCGTCAAATAAAAATCTCAGAGCATTACAAAACTTTGTCAATAATGTAAAGCAAAAGACCAAGGTTATAAATTTAAAATCATAAATTAGGTTTGAAGTTCAGATGCATCTAGATAATGTACTAATTTTAGCAGAGGCGTTTGAACACAAAGTCATTGATAATTTGTTATTGGTTTGACAAGCGTTTCATCCTGAAATTACACATTTAGTGTTTTATAGATTTCATGATTTTGAATCACATCTGCGATCTTTAGCCCACAAGTTGTAGTTGTAAATAAAGCAACTACTAGAGTATGTAAAATGAATGAAGAGCAAAATTAAATGCCCTCAATATTAATTAAGCAGCACACTGATTCACTTTCGCAAGTGATTTTGATGCCTCAACTGGTTATGCTAGGCCTTTGTCGATTCTTGTTCATCCTTCATTTGCACATTGATTTTTTCTTCAAAAATAGTCAAAGGGTAAACGATTTCTAAAGGCGAAACTAGAACGAGTTGTTCTGTCAATCAATCAAATTACATGTAAGTGTACAATAGAAATACATTACTCACTAACAGGTTTACAATAGGCTTACTGTGTTCATAAATATTCATTATATTTATTCATTTTAAGTGAACCGTTATGCAATGTAGTTGTGGACATTGATTTTGTTCAATCTACGGTGTCAATCAATAATTTAAACTGAACTCATTCCTAAACATGGATATAGTAAGATCCTTTTCAGATTGTGTTAGGATTATGCTCGAACCATGCATAGGTAGAAAAGGTTTAGCCAAGGATATAGCATATTTTCATTTATTAAGAATCTAACTTCGTGGTCTCACATACTTATAATGAGGTTTTTGTCGTTTTTAAAGAATGAGTCTTTGGACTGCATTAGTTTATAATTTCGCTTTTCAGTCTGTTTAATGTAAGGTATGTAATGCCAGCTCGACTAGCCGACTCAGCTTAAAGATGAGCTAGCTTTCGGAACAAACCAACAAAAGATCGACTCAACAATTGGCTAAAAGAAGCGAAGCCTGCTCAGCCAGCTACGTATAAATAAGGGGCTAGCACAGAGAATAAAACAGATTCACTTTTGCACCTTCTATGTGTATATTCGTTTGATTGTGACTTCCAAATCTGCAAATATATACTTATTAACTTCAATGACGAGTTATTCTGAGATTGATGCAGTGCAGTACAGGAGCCGGTCAACTTACTTTACACTGGTGGTAGCAGTGGAATCTGCTTGATCCATGTCTCCACATCAACTCGGTTTTAGATGAACTTCCTTGGCCTGCTTTCAAAGTGGCCATCGTGAAAAGAATCAGAACAAGCCATGTAGATCCTGCTTGAAAAATGACAGTATGAAACTTAGAAGAGCGACACACAAACAGCCTGTCTTAAAAGTGGCAGCCAGTACTCATGGAAAACAAAGGTCAGTTGGTCATAGGAAACTCCTGTAGTAACAGATAGCCAACATGCTATCAAGATAGTATATGCTAGAAATGCTGACTCGGGCACAGGCTGGTTGGTTAAAGCCTTGGAATGAATTATGATGCTCCAGGCTAAGCTGCTAGGGCTTCAGTTCAAGGTACCCCAGTACACCAAACCTGGAGATGCTGAATATTTCATCAGATCAGCCAGTTTCAAGAGGTGACAAATGGGAATCAGAGACATAAGAGGCAACCTTTCTGCACCTAAAGTAGCCCTTGAAAGAGGAGTTCGAGAAATGCAAGGGGAGCTGAGTCAGCAGAGGCTGCCTTCGAAGCTATGTGGGCACCTGGGTGGTTTTCTAGGCAGACCCTATGCAGACTCAGTCTATTGAGGTAAAACAACAAGGTGTCGGTGCATGAGAACACTATGTAGATGGAGCAGTTGGCCCATATTTCAAACAGACACCTGTTCGATTCCCACTGAGCCAACATGGCAAAAAAAACATTTTGTAACTTTCTCAATAACCCTTTCCCTACATTGATACCAGCTGACAGTGCCACTTCCATGCTGACGGGTGCAGTAGCGGCCTGTCTTGCAGATCAAAGTAGGGGAATGCCAGCTTCTCGGTGCCACTGCTCAGATGGTAAAAGACGAGCCACCGAGCCAGATACAGGTAGCGGAAAAGGATGCTTTTACAGTAGCTGGCTTATGCTGATAGTACAACAGCTGGCAAATAGAGTTGAGAGATTATTGGAAAGACCAGACACCAACAAAAAAATGACTCGGCAGAGACCCAGCATCTGCTAAAACTGCGCGGAAATGGCTCGACAGAGGCCCACCATTTGTAAGAACTGTGAAAAAAGGGGCATGTTTATCGGAACTGTCTCTACCAAAGAAAAAAAGTCAACTCAAACAAACAACAGAGGGCCGCAACAGTACCACCTGCTGCTGGTTGCGCCAAAGCCTCTGTTACCCAAAAAACAGGCGAGATAGCATAGGGTCACTTGAGAAGAACAGATTAATAAGCCTACCGCGGAAGAACTGACCAGAAGAAGGTCAAGGCAAAAAAATACTTCTGTGACCAACCAAAACTATTACCAGCCTTTAGAAAAACCCAAACTCAGTCTGGCCTCGGAACCCGACCAACAAGACAACTCTGAACCCGTTTTTAAATGGGCAGGTAGGAGCAAAAAGCAGAAGAGGAAGGTTAGAGAGACTCTTCCGGCCTCGCCCAAACAAATGATGGCTGAAAGACTGGGTCAAACACTTGCCTTAAAAGTGGCAAGACTGGCTCAAAACTAGTCAGAGACTTACACTCGCAGGACCTACCAGGTTTTTACCACAAGGGCGGTAAAGCTGATGCAGCTCTCTCTGGGCAAAAATATCAAAAGCATGCTCTCAAAGTGGCAAGACCAACCTATGCTTGGTTGAGGAGAGCTTACCAGTAAAGAAACTGGGCGCCTACAAAACCAGGAGCCTGAAGGCTGTGTAACTTGGCTCTACTAAAACATGGAAAAATGACTGATCTCTCCCAATGTAGTGAGGAGAGGATTCAGATATGACACCGTTTTGAGCTTGCCCACTCCACCAGCTACTTCTTTCTTGAAAGGAAAGAGGGTCAGCTTGTCCAGTTCTTATTGAACACGGGTTGCACCACCAACTTATTGAGTAAACAAGTATTTGGCCGGTTGCCAAGAATTTTCAGCTCGAGGGCCCAGCTTGAGAAAAGCAACTGTAACGAGCTGTTGCCATATGGAATGAGGTTGCTACTTTACAGAGTGATCTGGTATCCTATTCAGCTAACAGACATAAAGGCTGAAGAAGTCTTTGTGGTAAACCACGTTGGTGAGGACACTATTTTGGAGATGCCAACCTTTGTTTCCAAAACGGTGTCTCCCTTTACTAGCGCTCTTTAAAGTTTGAGTAGCTCATAGTTCGACTAGATAAGAAGCTACAGGCCTGTATGAACAGACACAATCGCCTGCTGCAAAAAATTATACAACTGTCGTAGAAGATGTTGGTACTAGCCTGGACAGAAATGGCTATCCCACCCAGAATTATTGTCTCCTGGGACTGATAAAGGGCTGTCTGGACAGTCCACCATTGGTGACTAGTCTGAACCAATCTTCAAGTTTGATGCCATCATTGGCCCATACACTGGGGTGGAGAGCTAGCAGGTGGACGGTGAGAAGTGCCCGCAGTTGAATGCCACTGAAGGACCAGTGTCAAAATAAGGAGTGCCCATACACATAGAAGCCCTGTTCTCGGCTGCTGAGATTTGTTTGCCATGAACCTTTAGATTTATGCCATAAACCTTAAGGTTTATGTGAAGACAAGCCTGCTTTGCCAATTCAGGCTGCAACTTTGCCAATTCGCCTCCATAAACCCAAGGTTTGTGGAGGCGAATTGCCAAAGTTGCAGGCTACAGGCTACGGATCAGTAGCGGTCATGTACTAGGTAAGCCATTACCGACAAGAAGATGGTACCCTCAGAGCTAATGGAGTTGGGAGTCAAAAGACTGGAAATTCTGCCCAACAAGCAGAGTTCTTTTAGAATCTGACCAGATGAGGCGCTGAAAACCCAGGTGGCTATCCATCAGTGGCTCTCTAAATGGCTCTGCATCATATGGCTTTGCCATCTTCGTCTATCCATTTATGTTTCACGGGACCAGGTGCTCCAGCACAAGGAATACCATGGAACTAAAAAAAGTGAGCCTGTAGTTTAGCTGATGAACTAGCCAGAAAAAAACCAGTATTTGGCCAATAGGGGCTGGCCAACAAGGGTGGGGCTCAGCTGGTTTTCCCACCAAAGTTCTGATAAAGGAGCAATGCCTCCAATGGAAGGGAGTGTGTGGTGGAAGCCAGCCAGCCAGCTGTTTGCCAGCTCAGTTTGGCTAACAGGCCAGGAGATGAGCCAGCTCTCAGGACAGATTGATAGAAGATTGACTCGGCTGAAAAGGGCAGAGCCTACTCAGCCAGCCGTGTGTGAGTAAGATCCCAGCCGAGGGAAGAAAACAGAAGTACCTTTGCATTTTCTTTGTGTATATTCATTTGATTGTGACTTCCATATTTGCTAATATATACTTATTAACTTCAATTTCAAATTATTCTGAGATTGGTGTGGGACAG
Organism: Watersipora subatra; assembly: GCF_963576615.1. NCBI lineage: Eukaryota > Metazoa > Bryozoa > Gymnolaemata > Cheilostomatida > Watersiporidae > Watersipora > Watersipora subatra. The sequence goes on from NC_088718.1 coordinate 2,093,043, forward strand.
CAAAGGAGCCGGTCAACTTTCATTACAGTAGTTACTATTAGGCTAACTTAGCTTATACAATTGCCGTTATAAAAACAAAAGATAAATTATGGCTTGCACACTTCATTAAATTACATTATGCTTGATGTTTGAACGCTCTAAATCTTTCGCTGGAAGAGACCAAATATATAAGTAGACATCAAAATAAGCATTCTCATAATTCCTTACATGTAAAACTATCAATGAAATGACCTTTGAAGTGCCTTTATTCTGTCATGTCTAATTTTTGTTTTGAATGCTCAAGAAACTGATAAACAAAGGCTTGTGTAAAATGATACAAAAGCATGAGGGTAGAACCATAAACCAGTTTTAGATTTTGGAGTTCTTGCATTGTTTTCATCATGATTTTATAATGTATATGTTTTGTTTTAGGAAGCCCTCCAAATCCTTAGCAAGCAGTTACTTCACAGAGCTGAAGCGCATCAGTAAGTATCTAATCTATATATCTATTTCTGTCAGTCTCAATGTCCATCTGTCTGTTCACGTGTTCAGTTATAGCGATTAAGTTTTAGGAAGGCAAAGTTTGTTGCGCACCGCATTTGAACTCAAAACCTCCAGTTCTGCAGACAGGCATTTATCCAATACATGACACTGTCTAACTAGCCACACTAAGGAATAAATTAAGCACATCCTTATGACACATGCTAATTTTTTTCTGGCTTTCCTTTTAACACTGCAGCGAGCTTTATGCATAAAGTCATACCAGAAGAAAAGTGCTTGCCCATACGTGAAAAAATGCTTAAATTCACATGGCCAACAAGACTATTGCAATCAGCATAGACCTGTAGAAGGCCCTGCAGCTGAATTACACAGAAATAAACACAGTACACCAAAATAAACATAGCACACAGAAATAAACAAAACACCATTTAAAAGTTAGACTGGTAAATGTTGTATATGTTGAGCAAAAATAAATTTTCGGCTCAAAAACAACTTTGATAAACCATGCAAAGCCCGCTGTTCAGCTAGTATGTATATACACAAAAAGTATATCCTGTCATTAGGCAGTCCATAATCATTGTTGTAGAAAATATGTTTTAAACTTAGTGGTTAAGTGCCCGGTAAGCTTCAGGTCTCTTGGTTAATGTGTTATCCTAGCAGGAATGCTCAACAGCATCTGTGGGAGTAGTTTAACTCTACGAGGGAGTTGTCTAAACACTACACAGATTAGCAACTCAAGAACTCAATGTGGGCTTCACTATTTAAATCCTTTTAAGGTGGTTCAAACTATTCAAAATATGTTGAGTCTATGATATATCTAATCATACAAACACAAGTGTGTCGACATACTTGTAACGGCTGTCAATGAACTAACCAAAAAGCTGATACTGAGACAACATGCTAGCGTCACAGAATCAGTTTCAAGAAGTTATATAACTTGCCAAAGCAGTTTTCTATTTAAGGGCTGCTTGAAATCAAAAATCTAAAAGGGAACTGCAATCCCTATAATAGAATTGCAAGCAAGAAGAACATATAGCTTGACATTGCAAATATAGCGTGTTGTTCAACAAAGCTCTCTAGACAGGAAAATGGCATGCCTAAAATTGGATACCCGAATAGATTATTTGCAAAAATAGTAATGCTACACACATGTTGAGTGTGTGTGGGTGTGTTCCACATGCATACATGCCCACACACGCCCACACACTCTAACATACCCACCTACCCACACACACTCAATTACCTACACACTCGCACATCCACACACACACCCAATCACCCACACACTTACACGCCCACACGCACATGTACATGTCGGGTACCGACTTAAGCGAGCTTCTGCAGCTTTCCGCGAAACTAATTGGTCCCGCCCACAGGCCATCATTGACACAAAATCGACCGTGTACACATGTTCATGCGCAATGACCCACTCATATATACAAAGGCTAGGAGCCCCTCATAAAACTTGACTCGAAAGCCAAAATCATTCGAGAACATCATCAGTTTCTTCCCAAATCCCTCCAAACAATCCAAATAAACGTCAACTGTATTGCCAGCGTCAAACTGGCAGTTGACAAATTGATGCCATGCTTTTTTTCAAGGCATAGCATACTCGGCTGCCAGTGCAGCTTTCACAACCTCCCAGTTGAAGGTCGCTCTCAGAATCATAAAGCTATATAGCCAGGCAGCCTCGCCATGTAGCATATATGGGAGGAGTTCCACATCTGTGACTCTTTCTAGGGTCACACCTGTGGAACTCCTCTCGCCAGCTCAGCCGATCCAAGATTGACCCACAAATCTGGTTGAGGATACTGGCCAAAACACCAGCATCTAGCAGCATCAAAGCAAGTGCCTGTGCAACTGTTCCGGAAAAACCAGCATCAGCAGGTGCTAGCTTTTGGCTCTCCTAGCGCTCATATCCTCAGGTACAGCCGCTAACTAAGTTAGCTACCCAGCTTCCAGAACCCTGACAAAAGCTGAAATAACTTGTCAGCAAAACAACAAAGATGTTGCTGTCATACTGTCAAGTGTAATACTGGTGATGACGCCATGGCGGTGTATGCCAACAAGATTATGAAGGGGCGGCAGCTGTGGGACAAGCTGTAGGTAGTAGACTTGAAGTTCGCATACCTGCAGATCTAAATTTTTAAGGACCTGGGAAGTATTAGATCTTGAGGTATGTAATGATCCTCTGTTTTAGGACTATTAACTATAAGTGCTGGATTGTTGGTTCAAGTAGTTGGTTTATGATTTGCAAATGTAGAGAACTGTATTTTAGGTATAGATTTAATGATGAGAATTAGACTGGCTTTTTTTAGCTAAAAAACTTTAAGACAGATTATATTTATTAAAAATTCAAACTTTCAATAGAAAAGACATAAAATATATAAAGGCTAATCAAATCAATACCTGATACTAATTGCACAAGTCTAAAAATATAAAGAGTGATACAAGAGCAGAGTAATACTTAAAACGTGAGTAAGATATGGAATTCAAAGGGTTTCTGATTTAAGCATGCTTATATAAGTTAACCTAGTCAGTCAGCCAACCATCATATCCGTAGATCTCAGACAATTGGGCCTTGCAAAACTTCCTAGGCAGTAAGTGAGTAAGTATAAATAAGCAGATAACATTTATGCTATGCAGTAAAATAGCAGGTGCTAGGAAGTTAGAATAACAAATCGGCGTGCCAGGCTACTAAGAGTCCAGAAAACTGCTTCCTATTTTTGTCAAAAATAGTTATATAAAAGGGTATGAGTGGTTCTGCAAGAAGTGTATAATACTCTTACGACAAGATGCATAACTATTAATATAGAAGTAAAATCACATTATGGGTTCCTTCGTCTCAGAATGACAGGTCTTGATGGGCTTTGTAATCAAGGATAACAAAAATTGGGCGCTTCACAGGTACACAATGCCTTAACCTGACTGAGTTTTGACCTCTCATGGTTGCCAAAAATCATGACCTCAATTTTTAGATAGGTTCTGTCATTGGACAAACGTGTTGATTGTGGGACTGATCACTATATTGATGGCATAGTGGTTCAAGAATCTGTATTGAGTGTTCAAGAGTTGAGAAGCCACTTAGCTAAGTAAGAGCTCAAAACAAAGGAGCACGAGATCCTGGATGGAAGCTGACTGTCGGGTGTTACTTTGCAGAAAGATTCTAGTAGGCATCTGCAGGTGTGGAAGGGCACAGCACTTTCAGAGCTCAATTTTGAGCCAACAACGCTTATGAAAAAGGGAGCGGTTTTTGAAATGTGGCCAACTGGTTGGCCACTACCTTGTGGCAGAGTGGCTGCAATCACACTGCAGTTTTTTAAAACGGCTGGGTTGCATTGGAAATTGAGACTCTCTTGTTGGGAAGACAGTTAGCAGTCTGGCTAGTGAGCTCTTGGCGCGTTCCTGCTGCGAGGACCCAGTCAAGGGAGGTTGGAGGGTGAACCCTCACAATTCTGTTACAGTGTGGACTGATGCAAGCTCTTTTGGCATAGGCATGGCCTTGGAGGTCGATGGCAAAATTGTGGAAAATGCTTCATGACTCCAAAAGGAATCTTACTACCAGCGCATCAATGTTACCGAGTTAGAGGCAGTTGGTCAAGAGATCAATTTAGCAATGACATGAGGTTCAAAACTTTCACAATGGCTATTGATTCACTTATAGTTGTAAACTGATTGACCAACATCATTGATGGGCGCAAAACTGTGTCTGAATGTATGGTGTCGCAGAGATGCTTGTGAAGCGCTGAGTATGGACTTGCAGTGTCCGTTCACTTTGTTCCTTCTGTAAAAAACAAATCTGATCAAATGACCAGGGTACCAAAGCACTGGCTGGTGTACCAAGAGAGTGACTGTAAAGCAACTGAGATGTCAGCTGCAATTGTCAGCACGAAAGTCTTGAAAACATCATCTAAACAGCACATTTTCTGCACCATTTGGGAGTTAACAGGATTCTATATCTTGCAAAACAGATTCATAATGATCTGTCCTGAGAACAGCTACAAACTAAACTGGCCAGGTGCAAGACAAGACAAAAATGCGAGACAAGCGTATTGTGGCTATTTGAGATTTGACCGTGGAAGAGAACAAGCACTGAATTGCCATTGATGTGACTCATTATTGTGACAGTCTTTTTCTGTCAATGGTGGACTGTGGCTTGTCACAGCTTGTCTGTCGTCTGGCATAAGCTGCAAACCGAGTTCGCAGCACAGATATTGACTCAGCTCCGTAGCATCATGGTTGAGCGTGGGACGTGTAATGAGTTGTTACTGGAAAACTCATCGGCGCTCAAGTCAGCAGCTGTTTATTATGGCAATAGTAGAATAGTAGGAAGAAAGTTTCGGGCAATCAGGATAATTGCTAAAAGAGGTGAGATTACCCCAGAGAAGGGGATCTTTTGGTATAATGTGACACCTCCAAAGGAGACGGAGAAGACATCTGTTCCTTCGAATTTACTGTTTCAATATCAATGGCGAGTGCACTTTGCTATCAACAGTTAGGTATCTGGAAGAAAATGTCGAGAGCAGTTTTAATGTGGTCGATGAGGCGTGGGTGAAACCATATCCTTCATCTTGTGCAAAACAGTGAACGCTAGGTCAGGTTACCAGCATCGACTCTAAGCATACAGTGTGTGTGAATGGCATGCCTAAGGCAAGTGAGGGATGTCAGGTGACAGCACTATGGCAACAACAGAGATACTGGCGGGCCATGTTAGCCATAGACTTGTCAGTGACATTCAACCAAGACTTTTGGGTTTGGGAGGCAACAATTTCCTGGAAGCGAATGCTAGCAGCTCAGCGTTGCATAGCAGCACCAAGCTACAAAGCAAGATAACAGCATCTTAGTTGTCTTGCAGACAGACCAGATAGGCCTTTTTCCTTATTTATATACTCGACCTTAGCTTGTAAATGATCTTGCTTGACACAAACCGTTAAATCAGAATTTTCCTTATTTTGCACCTACCACACAACAGAGTAAGACATGGTGAATCTTTTGATATCAAATAACTGCAATGTGAATTTTGTTGCAAGTCAACCTTTCAAGTAATACTTGCTATTATAAAGTTTGATTGTACAGTTACATGTATTCATCGTGAACATTCCCACTTCTAACCTACTCTCTGCTGTTGAAACTCTTTTTTAGTCATCTTAATATACACCCACAGCATAACATATCTCATTATATTTCACAATCAGGGCCAATCAGCATGCTCATTGGGTGTTAAATAATTGAGTCGGCGTTGACTTATCATCAACCGGAATTACTGGTACTTGTTCGCTTGGCGTGTTGGGATTTTTACCACTAGACGTGTAGCTGAATTTCATATAATAATCACGAATATTTGCCGTAGACATCTCAGTTTACAATCCGACCAATCATTTCCTGAATCAATAACTTGTAGCGAACCGTATTTTACATCCAGGCCGTCCCTGTTAGAAAGTTTCATCGAAGTACTTTTCGAACGTATGAGATTTTTCAGATTTAAGCCATTTTTTCCGTGTTCAGTTATTTTATTTCTTGATTACGAACAGGGCTTGTATTGACGACTCAAGAACATTCTGGTTCATATAGGTTATTAATTGAATACCGATAAGTAAGTAATATTTAGTTATATTTGAGAATCTTATGCGATAATTTTTTTGTATAAGTAGTGAACTTCATATAGTGAAAATGTAGTTACTTCCACCCATACCTGCCAACTCTCACGCATTGGGCGTGAGACTGACGCAATCACCCCAAAGAAAAAATGAAAACGCGTGAGAAATGCGTGAGATTTTTGCCCCAATTTCCACAGTTTTATATGTACTATCATTGACACATCAATTGCCCCAAAACCAAATGTCACGCAATGCCCCATTCTTGGGTTGGCAGGCCTGCCCCACCAGAAATGTTATATGTGGTTAGGGCGAAATTATGTTATGAACAACTAATCCGAATCCACCCACAACATCATTGTTGAGATTGCTTTGTCATCATATTCTATTTTGATTATGTTTAGTTGTCTACTTTTGCTTAGCTTGTGTGAACTAATTGGATTACTGCTGGTTTCGGTACTAGTGAAGGTGTAAATCTATTGTAAGCAATACTGATATTTGCCAGTAAAAGTTACTTCTTTATTCTTGAATTTTATCATGGGAGCAAATATAATGGGAGCATGTGTAGTTGGCATCAAATAACTCTAAATGTCCCTTAAAAGTTCCGCTCAGTATGCCACCCCCTAAAACATGCAACTGGACACAAAGGAATGTCATCACATAGTGTACAGCAATATTTGGTTTCAACTCTCTTTCCATTCGTTGCCTTCGGCCATTTCGTGTTGGCACTGTTGCACACTCGACGCGATCTAAACTTTATCCTCCCAGTCTGTTCAAAAGTTTGGTTTAAAGAAGGATAATGATTTGCAGTGTTTAACCTTGCTAAGTTCGAGCCAATTGAACATGGTCTTCCAGCTGCACCACCTCTACAGTCATTATCTGGCCCTGCTTTAAGTAGTAGTTGATCGATCACATCTAGACGATACTTCAAGCTGGTGACTGCTTTCCCGGTTACGTTGCGATGTACTACAAACAAATTGTGAATAGCAATGTCTACAAAATGACAAAAGATTTTCTTGTACCATTTGTTTGACATTTTTATGTGGTAGTATTTGATCATCTGGTCAGTCAAGTCAACTCCACCCATGTGACTGTTGTAGTCTAGTATTGGAGCTGGCTTCTTTATTAGTTGGTCTTTGTGTGTTCGGCGGTTCAATTCAGTGAGCTCGAAATTACTGTGATAGTTTGAACAACACAAAATGAAATTTCTGTCAATCCTGCATCCAGTCAGGACTGGTGGACAAGTAAAATACTGTGACACGCCTTTCTTCAGAAGTTGACCAGGCTCTTTTTCTTTGATAGAATTGGGCACATTTTTTCTATTAGAATGCACTGTTCCGTAGACATACGTTCCTTGCTCGTACAATTCTTTCATTAAAGCAGGGCTCGAATACCAATTTTCCATGACCAGTATATGACCTTGGTTCAGCATATCCTCCATCCTCAAAAACAACTCTGTGCGCTACACCCTGAATCATGTTGGCATTCTTTCTGTTTTTGCCGACATATAGCGAATATTTAAAAACATACAAACATTTTGGCATCACCGATTGGTTGCTTCTGCATGTCATGAAAAACTTGGATGAAGTCATGAAACATGTACCAGGTAAAGAAATACGTATTGCAGCTACTTTGTTGAAAGAGAGAAAGAAAAGAAATAATGAGCTATTGGATAATGATTAAACATTTGTGGTTCATTAAATGACTGTCAATGATAATTTGAATGCAATGGGGAAAAGTGTCACTGAAATTGACAGTGAGGTAGCAAAACTTCAGAACCTGTTGCTGCCGAATTGACCAAATATTAAATGAATAGTACTAAGTCTGTGCAAGCCATATAAACAAATCGGCGATTTACTTCATGAGGCTAAAAGCTTTTGTATGTTGTGAAAAATTGTTGATACTTAATATAAAGGCAGTTCATACTCAACTAGGTACACGTGGGTCATTTTGGTTAGCAGAAATGTCTGATTAAACCTCGTTAATTTTGGTTCCCCTTTTTTCAGTGCGCAGTTCATTGCGCATTGGCCTCAGGTAACAAGGTCTGATGTCTTACCCTGTTAACTTGTCTTGGCAGAAACTGACAATGGACACACTTGAGTTCAAAGGTAGCAATGACTTAGTTGCTGGAAACTTTTTTCTTATTTTTCATCAGCCATACAAAGGAAAGTTATGGCATGTTGGAAGAATCTCAGCTAGACCCGTGTCTGCATATTAACGACTGCTACTTGACCTATAAGTTATCTTAGAGTATAGGTTATCCCCTGTGTCATCCCGCCTCTTCTGCCCTGGAGTTTTTTTTAAAGATTTGTGTAGACTAGCACGAGTAGCCAATAATTTTATTTTTTTAACAGTATAGCTTCGTTTGAGCTAGACCAGCCAATAGAGTATTTGGAAGTTGGATCTAGCATAGAAGAAAATTTTCTATGTGTTTTTAAGCCTTGTAGTTCTTACATTACTCAAATTTTTTGCCACGGATTCGTATATTTAGGTAATAATTGTGACACCATTACATACTGCCTTATACCTACACTTTCAACTCTAGGGTCTCCTAGTAATATACAATATGTATATATTAAGTGAGCGACTGTACCAGATTGACAGATGAACTATGTTCTTCTAAAACCTAGTCCATCTTAAATTACGTGCATTCTTGTTCCTAACTCATGTCAGTATCAGATGCTGCAGAGAGGACTCAACTGACCAATGTCATGGCCCTGCACACATGCTAGTGTAACTATAGACATCATATTCACACTTTTGTTTGATATGATTGTTTTAGCCGCGATCAAGTTTTGTCGATTTTAATCTTGGAACATGCTGGCTGTCAAATTACTTCAAACATCAAAAGAATTGCAACTGATAGCAAAATACATTCAGATAAAGTCTATTAAAACTTTGTGCAAGTTTTAAACTGAAGGCAAAATGAAAAATTATTGTATCTGCTACTATTATCTTACTATTATTGTATCTGCTACTATTATCTTACTATTATTGTATCTGCTACTATTATCTTACTATTATTGTATCTGCTACTGTCATTGCGTTTGCATTCTATTGTAAGCAAGAATGACACGCAAATATTTTCCAGCATATTGCCATAGTGTTTCTTTCATGGTTATTCTTTTGAACACAATAAATTGTGTTGTAGGATGGAATAAGGCTTAGTGCTGAAGTTTCATATACAATAGTTGATTCGTAGATAATCATTGAGCCAGATGCTCCAAAAATAATATTAATAATGTTGGTATTGGTCACACATTTCCGCTTAGTATCAGTAGGTGTACAAACCATTTCCCCTTTTAGTTTATTATATTGTAATGGGTAATGATATGTAAGACTAACTGCTGACACAAATACCCTACGAACATGAGAAACAATGAGTGATCTAGTGATTCCTAATAATGAAGTAATAGCAATTGATTTTACAATTTTAATATAGTTAATAATTCTATATAATAATTAAGTTTAGTGTGATTCTAGTAACTTTTATATTATATTGCCTTACTCTTTAGACCAATTATATAGATATTAGAATTAGACCATATATATATATATATATGTCAAGACGTATATATGTATATATGTATTATATATATATACATATATGTAAATAGATACATACATGTAAATGTCTATACACATACATATGTATGTGTCTATACAGATGTATATGTTTATAATACATGTACATACCCTAGGACACTTATATATTCGCGGCATCTAACTTTCACGTTTTCGCGGTGTCATCCTCTCGCGAAAGTTTCATGTGCGAAACTAAATTACCATAACAAACGAGCGAAAAAGCGAAACTAAACAGCTTTGTTCATTGATACTGTAGAATGGAATTTTAATAACGACATTTATTTTAACGTTTTTAACGACCAATATAGCATCGTTAAAATATAAACCAACAAAATAATTTGACTTTCAAAATTTATTACGTTATTATTTTGCAATTAATTATGATTATTTTCCCATTAAGAGTGATTTATAATGATAGGAATTTGATGTCAATGCACACGAATTAGTAGATTATCGTTTGCTGGGGACATCAATCAATGCAGTGAGCACCGTGTGTTGAAAGAAAATAAGACACATGCACTGACACTCGCAGTACTACACAAGCAGCATGGCTCTGGAAAGGTTTGGATTCACCACTGACACCTCTTCAATAACTTGTAATTTTTTGAGATTTGTTTTGTTTTAAGTGATGTGACTGACGAGACGTTTTTAAATTAAAATAGGCAAAACATGACCGCAGTTCAAACGCTCAGAAAAAGACATCTTTTTCTTTTGAGCGTTTTAACAAAGATCAATTTTGCGGATTTTACTTTAAGTTCATTCGGAGGCTTTTACGTTTTCGATGGGACATGGCCAAGCGGGTGTTTGATAAAACTTAATCTTCTGCAAACCTTTGTAAAAGTCGTTAACAAAAATATTTTGCCTCTGATGATGATAATAATGCTGCCTAGGAACTACGAGAAGTTGATGTTTGTCTCTATGGCTTGGAATGAAGTGATATTCCACAGCGATAAAAACCACGTCCATGGCCGTTGGGCAAATAACTTTTCGAATAAATGATGTTGAGGTCGAGTTATCTGAAATAATTTATCATTGCGTTGGAACTGACCAAACAAATCCGTTTGAGTTGACCTTGTGTTTGAGATGAAATGTTACATTTTATCTGAGGGCGAGTTATCCGAGTTGGACTGCACTTACCGTAAAAAATTCCCAAAAAGTTGGGGCGGCTCAGCCGGCCAGCTAAGCTGCCCCAGTGAAAACGGGCTTGTTGATAGTCCAAGAAACAAATGGCAGCAAGCGATCAAATTGCATTATCGACCTTGCCCACACCATTCTACCTGCGGTTCACAATTACAAACTAGTCGCAAATTGAAAAAAATTTTCATCGGCGAACTGAACCTGAGGAATCTAATTATGTTTGTTCTACTGCATTTATTTTCACATCACTATATTTTCGCACTCATCAGAGCTGCGAAATTAGGTTGCTCCGAAATTTTACTCTGCGAGCTACTCACGAAACTAAATACTAGCGAAATATAAGTGTCCTAGGGTATATATACTGTATGTCTTTACATATGTATATGTATATACATGTACATATATGTATATACATATGTGTATGTATGTGTCTTTATTAATATGCATGTGAATACAAATACCGTCATCTACATTATATTTAGGAAAAAACTGAAGTGATATGAGCTGTTTCTACTCAGTTGCTGCTGCATGCTTCAAACTTTCATGTCTGTCATGGCACATTCTATAGCATATATTATAGCACATTATATAGCATAAATGATGTAAAATTCCCTGCTGTTATAATTTCTTTGCTTGCAGAAGCAATGAGTCCAAAAGAGTTCCTCGACACTGTTCTTCGTGAGCTCTCACTTGATGAGCGAGAGTCACTGTTGGTTGATGAGAAGCAGAGAAGAACGACCTTCCTTGTCAACTGGCCTCATGATGGAAACTTGTCTGGTATTAAGATGGCTCAGGCAGGATTCTACTGTCTCGGTTTGTACTTCTGCAATGCCAACATACATTCTATAGATGACTATTAGAGATTATTGTATATATTATATAGATGACTATGAGAGAGTAGAGTATATATTCTATAGATGACTATGAGAGAGTAGAGTATATATTCTATAGATGACTATGAGAGAATATAGTGTATATTCTATAGTTGGCTATGAGAGAGTATAGTATATATTCTATAAATGATTATGAGAGATTATAGTGTATAATCTATAGATGACTATGAAGGAGTATAGTGTATATTCTGTAGATGACTATGAGAGAGTATAGTGTATATTCTATAGATGATTATGAGAGAGTATTGTGTATAATCTATAGATTACTATGAAAGAGTATAGTGTATATTATATAGATGACTATGAGAGAGCATAGTATATATTATATAGATGATTATGAGATAGTATAGTATATATTCTATAGATGATTATGAGAGAGTATAGTGTATAATCTATAGATGACTATGAGAGAGTATAGTTTGAATGTTAGCATTCATAACATTTAAACTTCATGTCTTGAATAAAGTGTACAATAGCTACCATGATAACATTTAAACTTCATGTCTTGAATAAAGTGTACAATAGCTACCATGATAACATTTAAACTTCATGTCTTGAATAAAGTGTACAATAGCTACCATGATAACATTTAAACTTCATGTCTTGAATAAAGTGTACAATAGCTACCATCATAACATTTAAACTTCATGTCTTGAATAAAGTGTACAATAGCTACCATCATAACATTTAAACTTCATGTCTTGAATAAAGTGTACAATAGCTACCATCATAACATTTAAACTTCATGCCTTGAATAAAGTGTACAATAGCTACCATCATAACATTTAAACTTCATGTCTTGAATAAAGTGTACAATAGCTACCATCATAACATTTAAACTTCATGTCTTGAATAAAGTGTACAATAGCTACCATCATAACATTTAAACTTCATGTCTTGAATAAAGTGTACAATAGCTACCATCATAACATTTAAACTTCATGCCTTGAATAAAGTGTACAATAGCTACCATCATAACATTTAAACTTCATGCCTTGAATAAAGTGTACAATAGCTACCATGATAACATTTAAACTTCATGCCTTGAATAAAGTGTACAATAGCTACCATCATAACATTTAAACTTCATGCCTTGAATAAAGTGTACAATAGCTACCATCATAACATTTAAACTTCATGTCTTGAATAAAGTGTACAATAGCTACCATGATAACATTTAAACTTCATGCCTTGAATAAAGTGTACAATAGCTACCATCATAACATTTAAACTTCATGTCTTGAATAAAGTGTACAATAGCTACCATCATAACATTTAAACTTCATGTCTTGAATAAAGTGTACAATAGCTACCATCATAACATTTAAACTTCATGCCTTGAATAAAGTGTACAATAGCTACCATGATAACATTTAAACTTCATGTCTTGAATAAAGTGTACAATAGCTACCATCATAACATTTAAACTTCATGCCTTGAATAAAGTGTACAATAGCTACCATCATAACATTTAAACTTCATGTCTTGAATAAAGTGTACAATAGCTACCATCATAACATTTAAACTTCATGCCTTGAATAAAGTGTACAATAGCTACCATCATAACATTTAAACTTCATGTCTTGAATAAAGTGTACAATAGCTACCCTCATAACATTTAAACTTCATGCCTTGAATAAAGTGTACAATAGCTACCATCATAACATTTAAACTTCATGCCTTGAATAAAGTGTACAATAGCTACCATCATAACATTTAAACTTCATGCCTTGAATAAAGTGTACAATAGCTACCATCATAACATTTAAACTTCATGTCTTGAATAAAGTGTACAATAGCTACCATGATAACATTTAAACTTCATGTTTTGAATAAAGTGTACAATAGCTACCATCATAACATTTAAACTTCATGTCTTGAATAAAGTGTACAATAGCTACCATCATAACATTTAAACTTCATGCCTTGAATAAAGTGTACAATAGCTACCATCATAACATTTAAACTTCATGCCTTGAATAAAGTGTACAATAGCTACCATCATAACATTTAAACTTCATGCCTTGAATAAAGTGTACAATAGCTACCATCATAACATTTAAACTTCATGTCTTGAATAAAGTGTACAATAGCTACCATCATAACATTTAAACTTCATGCCTTGAATAAAGTGTACAATAGCTACCATCATAACATTTAAACTTCATGCCTTGAATAAAGTGTACAATAGCTACCCTCATAACATTTAAACTTCATGTCTTGAATAAAGTGTACAATAGCTACCATCATAACATATAAACTTCATGCCTTGAATAAAGTGTACAATAGCTACCATCATAACATTTAAACTTCATGCCTTGAATAAAGTGTACAATAGCTACCATGATAACATTTAAACTTCATGCCTTGAATAAAGTGTACAATAGCTACCATGATAACATTTAAACTTCATGTCTTGAATAAAGTGTACAATAGCTACCATGATAACATTTAAACTTCATGCCTTGAATAAAGTGTACAATAGCTACCATCATAACATTTAAACTTCATGCCTTGAATAAAGTGTACAATAGCTACCATCATAACATTTAAACTTCATGCCTTGAATAAAGTGTACAATAGCTACCATGATAACATTTAAACTTCATGTCTTGAATAAAGTGTACAATAGCTACCATGATAACATTTAAACTTCATGCCTTGAATAAAGTGTACAATAGCTACCATGATAACATTTAAACTTCATGTCTTGAATAAAGTGTACAATAGCTACCATGATAACATTTAAACTTCATGTCTTGAATAAAGTGTACAATAGCTACCATGATAACATTTAAACTTCATGCCTTGAATAAAGTGTACAATAGCTACCATCATAACATTTAAACTTCATGTCTTGAATAAAGTGTACAATAGCTACCATGATAACATTTAAACTTCATGTCTTGAATAAAGTGTACAATAGCTACCATGATAACATTTAAACTTCATGTCTTGAATAAAGTGTACAATAGCTACCATCATAACATTTAAACTTCATGCCTTGAATAAAGTGTACAATAGCTACCATCATAACATTTAAACTTCATGCCTTGAATAAAGTGTACAATAGCTACCATGATAACATTTAAACTTCATGTCTTGAATAAAGTGTACAATAGCTACCATCATAACATTTAAACTTCATGTCTTGAATAAAGTGTACAATAGCTACCATCATAACATTTAAACTTCATGCCTTGAATAAAGTGTACAATAGCTACCATCATAACATTTAAACTTCATGTCTTGAATAAAGTGTACAATAGCTACCATCATAACATTTAAACTTCATGCCTTGAATAAAGTGTACAATAGCTACCATCATAACATTTAAACTTCATGTCTTGAATAAAGTGTACAATAGCTACCATCATAACATTTAAACTTCATGCCTTGAATAAAGTGTACAATAGCTACCATGATAACATTTAAACTTCATGTCTTGAATAAAGTGTACAATAGCTACCATCATAACATTTAAACTTCATGCCTTGAATAAAGTGTACAATAGCTACCATGATAACATTTAAACTTCATGTCTTGAATAAAGTGTACAATAGCTACCATCATAACATTTAAACTTCATGCCTTGAATAAAGTGTACAATAGCTACCATCATAACATTTAAACTTCATGCCTTGAATAAAGTGTACAATAGCTACCATCATAACATTTAAACTTCATGTCTTGAATAAAGTGTACAATAGCTACCATCATAACATTTAAACTTCATGCCTTGAATAAAGTGTACAATAGCTACCATCATAACATTTAAACTTCATGTCTTGAATAAAGTGTACAATAGCTACCCTCATAACATTTAAACTTCATGTCTTGAATAAAGTGTACAATAGCTACCATCATAACATTTAAACTTCATGTCTTGAATAAAGTGTACAATAGCTACCATCATAACATTTAAACTTCATGCCTTGAATAAAGTGTACAATAGCTACCATCATAACATTTAAACTTCATGCCTTGAATAAAGTGTACAATAGCTACCATCATAACATTTAAACTTCATGTCTTGAATAAAGTGTACAATAGCTACCCTCATAACATTTAAACTTCATGTCTTGAATAAAGTGTACAATAGCTACCATCATAACATTTAAACTTCATGCCTTGAATAAAGTGTACAATAGCTACCATCATAACATTTAAACTTCATGTCTTGAATAAAGTGTACAATAGCTACCATCATAACATTTAAACTTCATGCCTTGAATAAAGTGTACAATAGCTACCATCATAACATTTAAACTTCATGTCTTGAATAAAGTGTACAATAGCTACCATCATAACATTTAAACTTCATGTCTTGAATAAAGTGTACAATAGCTACCATCATAACATTTAAACTTCATGCCTTGAATAAAGTGTACAATAGCTACCATCATAACATTTAAACTTCATGTCTTGAATAAAGTGTACAATAGCTACCATCATAACATTTAAACTTCATGTCTTGAATAAAGTGTACAATAGCTACCATCATAACATTTAAACTTCATGCCTTGAATAAAGTGTACAATAGCTACCATCATAACATTTAAACTTCATGTCTTGAATAAAGTGTACAATAGCTACCATCATAACATTTAAACTTCATGCCTTGAATAAAGTGTACAATAGCTACCATCATAACATTTAAACTTCATGTCTTGAATAAAGTGTACAATAGCTACCCTCATAACATTTAAACTTCATGTCTTGAATAAAGTGTACAATAGCTACCATCATAACATTTAAACTTCATGCCTTGAATAAAGTGTACAATAGCTACCATCATAACATTTAAACTTCATGTCTTGAATAAAGTGTACAATAGCTACCATCATAACATTTAAACTTCATGCCTTGAATAAAGTGTACAATAGCTACCATCATAACATTTAAACTTCATGTCTTGAATAAAGTGTACAATAGCTACCCTCATAACATTTAAACTTCATGCCTTGAATAAAGTGTACAATAGCTACCATCATAACATTTAAACTTCATGCCTTGAATAAAGTGTACAATAGCTACCATCATAACATTTAAACTTCATGCCTTGAATAAAGTGTACAATAGCTACCATCATAACATTTAAACTTCATGTCTTGAATAAAGTGTACAATAGCTACCATGATAACATTTAAACTTCATGTCTTGAATAAAGTGTACAATAGCTACCATGATAACATTTAAACTTCATGCCTTGAATAAAGTGTACAATAGCTACCATCATAACATTTAAACTTCATGCCTTGAATAAAGTGTACAATAGCTACCATCATAACATTTAAACTTCATGTCTTGAATAAAGTGTACAATAGCTACCATCATAACATTTAAACTTCATGTCTTGAATAAAGTGTACAATAGCTACCATCATAACATTTAAACTTCATGTCTTGAATAAAGTGTACAATAGCTACCATCATAACATTTAAACTTCATGTCTTGAATAAAGTGTACAATGGCTACCATCATAACATTTAAACTTCATGTCTTGAATAAAGTGTACAATAGCTACCATCATAACATTTAAACTTCATGTCTTGAATAAAGTGTACAATAGCTACCATGATAACATTTAAACTTCATGTCTTGAATAAAGTGTACAATAGCTACCATGATAACATTTAAACTTCATGTCTTGAATAAAGTGTACAATAGCTACCATCATAACATTTAAACTTCATGTCTTGAATAAAGTGTACAATAGCTACCATCATAACATTTAAACTTCATGTCTTGAATAAAGTGTACAATAGCTACCATCATAACATTTAAACTTCATGTCTTGAATAAAGTGTACAATAGCTACCATCATAACATTTAAACTTCATGTCTTGAATAAAGTGTACAATAGCTACCATCATAACATTTAAACTTCATGTCTTGAATAAAGTGTACAATAGCTACCATCATAACATTTAAACTTCATGTCTTGAATAAAGTGTACAATAGCTACCATCATAACATTTAAACTTCATGTCTTGAATAAAGTGTACAATAGCTACCATGATAACATTTAAACTTCATGTCTTGAATAAAGTGTACAATAGCTACCATGATAACATTTAAACTTCATGTCTTGAATAAAGTGTACAATAGCTACCATCATAACATTTAAACTTCATGTCTTGAATAAAGTGTACAATAGCTACCATCATAACATTTAAACTTCATGTCTTGAATAAAGTGTACAATAGCTACCATCATAACATTTAAACTTCATGCCTTGAATAAAGTGTACAATAGCTACCATCATAACATTTAAACTTCATGTCTTGAATAAAGTGTACAATAGCTACCATCATAACATTTAAACTTCATGTCTTGAATAAAGTGTACAATAGCTACCATCATAACATTTAAACTTCATGTCTTGAATAAAGTGTACAATAGCTACCATCATAACATTTAAACTTCATGTCTTGAATAAAGTGTACAATAGCTACCATCATAACATTTAAACTTCATGTCTTGAATAAAGTGTACAATAGCTACCATGATAACATTTAAACTTCATGTCTTGAATAAAGTGTACAATAGCTACCATGATAACATTTAAACTTCATGTCTTGAATAAAGTGTACAATAGCTACCATCATAACATTTAAACTTCATGTCTTGAATAAAGTGTACAATAGCTACCATCATAACATTTAAACTTCATGTCTTGAATAAAGTGTACAATAGCTACCATCATAACATTTAAACTTCATGCCTTGAATAAAGTGTACAATAGCTACCATCATAACATTTAAACTTCATGTCTTGAATAAAGTGTACAATAGCTACCATCATAACATTTAAACTTCATGTCTTGAATAAAGTGTACAATAGCTACCATCATAACATTTAAACTTCATGTCTTGAATAAAGTGTACAATAGCTACCATCATAACATTTAAACTTCATGCCTTGAATAAAGTGTACAATAGCTACCATCATAACATTTAAACTTCATGTCTTGAATAAAGTGTACAATAGCTACCATCATAACATTTAAACTTCATGCCTTGAATAAAGTGTACAATAGCTACCATGATAACATTTAAACTTCATGCCTTGAATAAAGTGTACAATAGCTACCATGATAACATTTAAACTTCATGCCTTGAATAAAGTGTACAATAGCTACCATCATAACATTTAAACTTCA
Organism: Watersipora subatra; assembly: GCF_963576615.1. NCBI lineage: Eukaryota > Metazoa > Bryozoa > Gymnolaemata > Cheilostomatida > Watersiporidae > Watersipora > Watersipora subatra. The sequence continues at coordinate 2,111,897 of NC_088718.1, forward strand.
TGTCTTGATTAAAGTGTACAATAGCTACCATGATAACATTTAAACTTCATGCCTTTAATAAAGTGTACAATAGCTACCATGATAACATTTAAACTTCATGCCTTGAATAAAGTGTACAATAGCTACCATCATAACATTTAAACTTCATGCCTTGAATAAAGTGTACAATAGCTACCATCATAACATTTAAACTTCATGTCTTGAATAAAGTGTACAATAGCTACCATCATAACATTTAAACTTCATGTCTTGAATAAAGTGTACAATAGCTACCATGATAACATTTAAACTTCATGTCTTGAATAAAGTGTACAATAGCTACCATCATAACATTTAAACTTCATGCCTTGAATAAAGTGTACATTAGCTACCATCATAACATTTAAACTTCATGCCTTAAATAAAGTGTACAATAGCTACCATCATAACATTCAAACTTCATGTCTTGAATAAAGTGTACAATAGCTACCATCATAACATTTAAACTTCATGTCTTGAATAAAGTGTACAATAGCTACCATCATAACATTTAAACTTCATGTCTTGAATAAAGTGTACAATAGCTACCATGATAACATTTAAACTTCATGTCTTGAATAAAGTGTACAATAGCTACCATGATAACATTTAAACTTCATGCCTTGAATAAAGTGTACAATAGCTACCATCATAACATTTAAACTTCATGTCTTGATTAAAGTGTACAATAGCTACCATGATAACATTTAAACTTCATGTCTTGAATAAAGTGTACAATAGCTACCATGATAACATTTAAACTTCATGTCTTGAATAAAGTGTACAATAGCTACCATGATAACATTTAAACTTCATGCCTTGAATAAAGTGTACAATAGCTACCATCATAACATTTAAACTTCATGCCTTGAATAAAGTGTACAATAGCTACCATCATAACATTTAAACTTCATGCCTTGAATAAAGTGTACAATAGCTACCATGATAACATTTAAACTTCATGTCTTGAATAAAGTGTACAATAGCTACCATCATAACATTTAAACTTCATGCCTTGAATAAAGTGTACAATAGCTACCATGATAACATTTAAACTTCATGTCTTGAATAAAGTGTACAATAGCTACCATCATAACATTTAAACTTCATGTCTTGAATAAAGTGTACAATAGCTACCATCATAACATTTAAACTTCATGCCTTAAATAAAGTGTACAATAGCTACCATCATAACATTTAAACTTCATGTCTTGAATAAAGTGTACAATAGCTACCATGATAACATTTAAACTTCATGTCTTGAATAAAGTGTACAATAGCTACCATCATAACATTTAAACTTCATGCCTTGAATAAAGTGTACAATAGCTACCATCATAACATTTAAACTTCATGCCTTGAATAAAGTGTACAATAGCTACCATGATAACATTTAAACTTCATGTCTTGAATAAAGTGTACAATAGCTACCATCATAACATTTAAACTTCATGCCTTGAATAAAGTGTACAATAGCTACCATCATAACATTTAAACTTCATGTCTTGAATAAAGTGTACAATAGCTACCATGATAACATTTAAACTTCATGTCTTGAATAAAGTGTACAATAGCTACCATCATAACATTTAAACTTCATGCCTTGAATAAAGTGTACAATAGCTACCATCATAACATTTAAACTTCATGTCTTGAATAAAGTGTACAATAGCTACCATCATAACATTTAAACTTCATGTCTTGAATAAAGTGTACAATAGCTACCATCATAACATTTAAACTTCATGTCTTGAATAAAGTGTACAATAGCTACCATCATAACATTTAAACTTCATGTCTTGAATAAAGTGTACAATAGCTACCCTCATAACATTTAAACTTCATGTCTTGAATAAAGTGTACAATAGCTACCATCATAACATTTAAACTTCATGTCTTGAATAAAGTGTACAATAGCTACCATGATAACATTTAAACTTCATGTCTTAAATAAAGTGTACAATAGCTACCATCATAACATTTAAACTTCATGCCTTGAATAAAGTGTACAATAGCTACCATCATAACATTTAAACTTCATGTCTTGAATAAAGTGTACAATAGCTACCATCATAACATTTAAACTTCATGCCTTGAATAAAGTGTACAATAGCTACCATCATAACATTTAAACTTCATGTCTTGAATAAAGTGTACAATAGCTACCATCATAACATTTAAACTTCATGTCTTGAATAAAGTGTACAATAGCTACCATCATAACATTTAAACTTCATGCCTTGAATAAAGTGTACAATAGCTACCATCATAACATTTAAACTATGTTAGCATCACTTTTCTAAAGTCAGACCGTGCAAAAGCCTGTTTCAGACAAGTTATAAAACTTGTTATTGTTTTTTAGCTACTGAAAAAGCTACAAATATACTTACCGTTGTCAGGTATTTGTGAAAGTGTTTAGACTTTTAGGCTACTACATCTAATGCACTAAATATTTCACTCAAAAACTTGCAGTTTCTGTGTTCAATTCGGAGCTCTTCAACTGTTTAGCTTAGCTACAGAAAAGGAAGCAAGAAAAAATAAGAAACCTGTTTTTAACCATTCTCTATTATCGGTGGTCATTTTTAGAAGTGATAAAAAATCAAAATGGAAGTGTCTCTTTCAAAAGGGATGACTTCGGCATCTCTAAGAACAAGGCCGCCATCATCGAGTATGGACCCATAGGCTCAAGAAAGAATACGTTCGCTCAATGGCCAGCTTCTCATGTCATAGACGCAGACAGTCTTTGGAAAGCAGGTATGATTCGATTAACTTTGTTTTAAGTGGTTGTTTCATGTACATGTATACTATTATTTTTGTTAACACATTTTCTTTGATGGGCATGTATACTATTATACTATGTACCGTGTACCTGCCTCTCAGAAAACATGTAAATTGAACACGTTTGCTGCGAGGCAACATATACTAATAATGTTGTTAACACAGTATGTTCTCTAAGAGGTAGTTACGTGTATACTATAATTGTTGTTAATACAATGTTTTTTGAGAGGTAGATACATGTATACTATTTGTCTTCTGTGAAGATGGAGGTGTTCCTATCAACTGCGAAAACTTGGGCATTTCCACAAACAAAGCCGCCATCAAAAAGGTTTCTTCTATAAACCCAAGAAAGAATACATTTGCTCAATGGCCACGTTATAATGCCTTAGACGCTGACAGGTTTTTGAAAGCAGGTATGAGTTGTGTACATTGTTTAATCTGTTGCTGATTTAATGAAGGTTACTCATCATACCGTGATCCTGCAGTTTACTGTGCGTCATTTAAAGTACCCCATATTAATATTTTTTACGCATTTGGTATTTTCAGGTACAGTTGATTCGATAACTAATCATTCATACATGGTTCGCTGTAACGTCATAGTTGTACTTCCCTTGTAAGCAAATATCTAAGAACTTACATTTTTGACCCACTCTGGTAAGACCTTTCTGGTAGAAATGTTAGATAAAACCTTCGCACTGGAATTAAGCTCAGAAACTCCAGTTTTGCAGACAGGTGCACTAACCACTACACTACGCGGCCACCTTGCCATACTGTGAAAAAACTGTATGCATGCTTATTACACCTGCCATTATTTAATGGCAAATACTTAAAATATGCATGCTTCACCCAACGCGCTTGAAAAATTCAAAAGAAAAAAAAAATGCATACTCGGATTTCCTCAAAATATTATGAATATATTTGGGGGGAGAACTGGGGAATGAGGACAGGTTTTTTGCATTACAATTGCCAGTCTATAAAAATAACCAGTGTATACTCATAATAATTATTTATCACAATGGATGAATTTTATCAAAAATTGTACATATCACTAAGTTTTTTGCCCCGTTTCGAAAGTGCTGACCTTCACTTGTACGGTGGGTTTCAGGGAGGTTTTGCCTGTGGCTCCTTGCACAATTTGAACAGTGTTAAACTCTTGCGTTGTAATTGTTGGCGGTACTCGACGCGTAGGTTCACATTTCACGGCTGATAGAACTGCAGTCCTGCTGCCGGTGCTTGCAGCATAGATGGGAGCCAGGTGTTAGCTTCTGTTGTAAATAAATGCTCATTCACGTATTTCCTACAAAATGGCTACGCCTGCTCAATAGTTATGTTGCTGCCATGAGATTGCCATTGCCTTAACCATAATATCATAGCATAGAGTATTTTAGTTAGTGATGCTTGTTTGTATAGTATGCATATAGACTGAACTGATTGTAGGGAAGAAGGGGGTAAGATGTGGACAGTTTTTTTACATTACAGTTACCACTATTCTATTCACTTTAGAATACTTTAAGCTATATCTTTAGCTTGCAGAGCTTGTTAGCGCTCTTTTCCTGACTGCATGGTTTGTAATACAAGTAATAGTTTTCCCAGAATGCACCATATCGTAAACCAAAAGATTGCCCACATTAGCCACCATTGGCGGGTAATTTTGAAATGTGCAGTGGGTCATGTGGACATGTCATTTTTTGTCATTAAAAGTAAAGAATTCTCAAATATTTAAATAACTACAAGTAATATATTAATTTGGTTTTATTTAATTTAGCGTAAACTATACAGGAATAATTCAAATCTGATAATATAAGATAATAATTCTACTAAGTCATGTTAATAACTCAGATTGTCTTTTAGTGTCGTTAGTATAACAAAATTAATTATGTCTATCTTATATTGAAATCTGTTGGCTTAAAACCAAGCATGAGTCCACCTCTGCTTCTATCTGTATTTCCCTGTGACAGCGGTTTAGGCAAGACTAATACGAGCTGGCTGCGGCTCACATATTTACGATCTGGTAGGTCTGGCTTGTAAAACCTCTCCATCCTGTGCCGGTAAAAGTCTACTTCCAACTTTGCAGAGGCAATAGTTTGCCAAAATAGTGCACAGTTTCTGATTTGGGTGTTATTAAGCCTATAATTACAAACTTCTCAAGAGCAAGAGATATTTCATCTAAGCACTCATCACTACCAGGCTCCTCTGAGTCTGTGCTGACAGGTATTATAGCCTCATCTTCACTGCTGCTCTTTGGCTCAGCGGTCTTCTGGCGCTTCTTAGGTTTAGATACCATAAGAGAGTAGGAAGTGCATGGCTGTTGTGGGTCCTCAGCTTCATTGGTAGGAGTTAGTATTAGTATAGTAGATTTTACTCTTTTTCTCTTAGAGGTCAGTTTTCTTGGTGCAGCTTTAGGTAAAAGTGGTAGTGGGCTGCTAGCTTCCATAAATAGAGTGGATGCTACAGATAGAGCAGCATCTTCCAAAAGAGGCCAATCTGTAACAGAGCTAGATAAAAACTCTTGCTCATCAAAGATCTGAGTATTTAGTGGGCTAATACCAGTTTTGGCAAAACCACTGATGATGTTCTGAGGAGACAAGGCCTTTAGATATGCTTGACCACTTGTTGCCGCAAGATTGTATATGGTGACAGTTTGGCCTGGGTTTGCCAACATCCAGTTGTGCAAGAAAGTGTTGTAGTACAATTTGAATGGGCCATACACACCAACATCTAGAAGGTGTAAGCGATGGCTGCATGAGGTGGAAAAGTGAAAAGAATTATGCCGTGTCTTCTGGCTAAATCTATAGTTTCACAAAACACATGACTGGCATGGTTTTCAAGCAGCAGCAAGGTTTTATGCTCCGGAGAAGTGTTCATTTGTGAGATAAAGTGCTCCAACACACAAAGAAACCGTTCATTAGACATCCAGCCACTTGGATTTGTAAATCCTTTAGACCCAGGTGGAGAACCTGCCATCATATAATTTTTAAAGTGCACGCTAGAGAACACATGCAGGAGGAAGACTCTGATTAGCAGCACTTATGCAACATACCATTATTACTGTAGTTCCACGCTCTGCACTAGCAATTTGCCCTAATTGTTTAATCTCTTTTTCTGCTAGACCTTCTGTGGTTCCTGTACAGCGAAAACACCAGTTCCATAAAGATTGTAGATCCGGTATGATGTCAGCGTGTTTGTACTGTATACCTCCTGTAGATTGGTAAAGAACTCAGACACAGTAGCTTTATTAAAAGCAGTGGCTCGACCTAAACTCGTAGCCTCAGGGGTTCTCAAACTTAAAAGTGGATTACTTTTGCGGAACAGAACCATTCAATCTTTTCTTGTTTGACAATAAGTCTTTTAACCTAAAAACACTTCTTTGCCAAGATTAATTGCATAACCATAGGCTAGCTCTCGTGTTTCAGTGATAGACAAACCATGAAACACTTTTGAACAGTCTAGTATGTAGCGACACAATACAGTTTCTTTTTGTGTCGTAAATAATGTGTTCCTTCCCAATGTCTTACTGTTTTTACCACTTTTCAGATAGTGAATTGGAGAAGTTCGTTTAATTCTCAATGCTCTACTGACTTCACTGACTGATTTATTGTTGTTTCTGACTTCATGTCTAGCAGTGTTAATTAGCTCAGTTGTATATGTAGTTGCTGTTGTTTTTCATTGGTAATTTTAAGGCATATTGTCTGCAAAATATTCTACAAAAGAAGAGACGCATGATAGATACAAATACTATTATCCGCTATATAAACGGCAATCTTTGTGTGTGTGCGCGCGTGTGTGTTCACCTTATAGAACGGTCTTTCCTTTTTTCGATTCCGTCATACGAAGTGAACTGAATTAATACGAGTAGTAAATAGATCATAGAGCGGTTTGTCCTTTTTCGATTCGATCGTTCAAAGCGAACTGAATTAATATGACTAGTAAACAAATCAATAAAATTTACTACTCATTAAATAAATTAATGAGTAGTAATTTTAATTAGTAAATTAATATTTACTGCCAACGGAAGATGACATGAGCGTTTGTCTTTTCCGGTCACCATTACGAAAATTTCACGGGTATTGCTACAGCGTTTTACCTACTAAGTTTCTACTTCATAAAGGTAAGTACTCCTCATTCATGGTGGAGTGCAATTCATTCAATTGTCTATGAATTGCTACATTTCCATTACTTAATAACGTTGCATTTGCCACTGTTGGTGATAGTAAACATGTTCATTTCCTTCCGCAGCTGAGTTACTTTTATTTTTTTCCAGCTACGAATATTACAGAACTACAGCCACTACAGAACTTGCACGGATAATTCGAGCGTTGCGATAGGCGACGGTGAGAAGAAAGAGAGCAGGGTATATTAAAACAAGCACACCATCTCATTCACTTTTAGAAACGCTCCCAATTGAAGATATACCTCAAATAACCTGAAAACAAGAAGTTTTACCAATTAAAATGCTCACCTTTTGAAACAGTACAATGCCCCCCAAAAAGCCCGCCACCAAAACGCAAGAACAGATTGATTCCTGTAGAGAAAGACCGAATTCGCAAAGCAGCAGCTAGACAAGCAGAAACTGCTGAGCAAACACAGCTACAGCTAGAACAGGCCAGAACTGCTACTGCAGCTGCTAGAAGTGCAGAAACTGCAGATCAAACACAGCTACGCCTACCACAAAACAGAATAGCTACTGCATCTGCTAGATGTGCAGAAACTGCAGAGCAAACACAGCTACGCCTACAACGAAACAGAATAGCTACTGCAGCTGCTAGAAGAGCAGAAACTGCTAAACAAACACAGCTACATCGAGAGCAGGCCAGAATAGATGCTGCAGCTGCTAGAAGTGCAGAGACTGCTGAGTCGACCCAGTAGCGACTCCCACGGCTCAGAGTAGCTGCTACAGCGGCCAGACGTGCAGAAACCACTGAGCAGATGCAGCGGCAACAAGAACATGATGCACTAGCTGCAGCAGCTGCTCGGCTCGCTGAATCTCCAGAACAGACGCATCGGTGACGACAGCAAGATGCACTATCTACAGCAGCTGCTCGGCCAGCTGTACGTTGCCTGCTCAAGAGTAGGCACAAGCCGAAAACTGTTTGTTCATACACCCGACAAAAAAACAAAAAATGTTGTCTATCCGCAAGTGTTGCGTTGAATTAACATTATGTTATTGTTATGTCATGCTATGTCCTTCATGTTCTGTTGTACGTACATATTATCCACATGCAGCATTTTCTAACATATCTTTCAGTATACATGTATACATATTTTCATGCATTCGTTTTCCTCATTGTATCTCATAAAAAGGCTATCATGTTGGCGTTGTTTTATTATTGTAAGGTTATTATTGTTCTGCTGTAAAGTTGTTATTGTATGCTGTGTCTGCCATGACATCATACGGTCTGTGCTGCTATACATGTAAATTTTACTGATAATAAATTTTATCAACACAACCACATTACTGGTACACTGTCTGCATATATCATGTCAAAACACAGGTGATAGACAAAGAACAGGTGAGCCATGATTAGTGTTTTAAGCATGTAGAAGTCTCCATTCAATAAATGCTGGCGATAGCTCAGCAGTGCAATAGCAAAATATTTTGTAGAATTTCTTAAAAGATGCCAAAATTTTTAATACTGCCAGTTTGAAGAACTTCAGTTTGCCTAGCAATGTCAATTTCATTATCAGTTTTATGTACAAAAATAATACAACTCCGTTTGAGTGGTTTGAGATCGATGCATTGTAGACTAGCTGTAAAACACATTGCACATTTTCCTTGTTCTCTCCAACATTATTGACAAGTATGACTGCATATGTGTATGAATAGACTGATCAGCGCAAAAATTTCATTAGATTGCATATTTGGAGTTGTTTTAATGTATGAAAGACAACTCTAAAAAAATCTATTGTTTTACGTAAATCTGTTCCCAAACACGCTAATGCAGGTAGTTGCTATATATACTATAATAGTATTTAAATGTATTTTTAGCAGCAATGCAATTAATTTAATATTCATTTTCTAATTACAACATTTAAAAAACTCACGTGTACTAATCACAATCAATAATTGGTGCAAAACAGCATTCACTTTTGCATTCTTAGTTATTGGCAAATAATTGTTGGACTGGTAAATCTACATGTATATTAGTAAATTTACTAGTAGGCCTAGTAGTAGTAGTAACAATTTAGACTTGACATTGAAACTAGCAAATTAAGCAGTTTATAGCATATGCCTTGCAGCCCGGGTAATGTGGACATGGAATAAGGGTAATGTGGACATGTCCACTTTACCCCAACTTGTCTTGACCACATTACCCATTTTTATATATTATTACAAATTTTGATAAACCTTAGTCATAGTCAGGAGTTGCTTTCTGACAATCTACGTAGATAAACAGCACAATATGTTTTGTTTGTGTACATATTGCCTAAAAGTTCCAACAACATTCACACTATGTAACCCATGTAGTAAAATCCAATTAAAAATTACTATCTGCATGATAAATCTACAGATGCTTACAGATTGATGTATGCTGGATAAAGACTTCTAAATCAGCATGTGGCTTCTTCTAACAGAAAAAGGAAAGGTTTTATAATATGAAACAAATGGAATTGGTTATAAACTTGAGCTAATAATTTAACTGTCCACATTACTCAGCTGTCCTCATTACCCACTTCTCCTCTATACCATAAAATAGAGGTTTTAACACCGCCTCTATCAAAACGCAGCTGTCTGAGCAAACGAGCTATCCGAGCATATAAGTATGGGTCGTTTATGTCACTTGTTCATGAATATATATATTTGTAGCATTTGGTTGATTATCATGATATAACATATGAGTTTGCAGATTAGGAGCATACCATTTAATAGTAACTTTGCAGCTATTTTAACACAGTTTACGATGAATCCCTCTTCTATTGCACATAAAAAGCCAGTTCTGGCTGCAAACTGTAGCAAACATATTAATGAGAGCAATTAGCTTTTATTCAACATTGTTTAATATAGATGTAAAATAAAAATATGTCTTCAAATTTGGAATGAAATAATAATTGAAAGTTTCAGCAAATTGCAAAGCAGTAGCCTATGCAAGCTATAATATCATCGCAGGCTAAATGCAAGCAATAGATATCAACTGGTTTCTCGGTTTCTCAACGCATATTTATTATGAGATCTTTGACAAGTTGGAGAAAAGTTAGCAAATTTATTACATCCAAAAGGTTTAATATCGCTCCACCAAAAAAAGAGGGCGAAATATAGGCGACATTCGCTTCGCCTGTAAAAGGGCTAAATTTATCTTCAGAAATTCTGACGAGCCATTTGGAAAATACAACGACAGTTCTATTTGAACGCCACCTCTAATTGACAGCCGCTACAAAGGAAGAGTTGAAAAATAGAGCGCCATGGCGTTCAATTAGAGGTTTTATGGTAACAGTGTTCATATGCTTTTTTATTGTAATTAGGTGACAGCTTTATAAACTTGTACCAAAAGCAACGCCTATGTCGTTTTCCCACGAAACCAATAAAGGACGTTCATGTCGTTTCCCAGCAAAAGGATTAAACATGGAAATAATATTAGTCTGATACAGCTATTAATCATTTCTATTGCGTTGCTTTCAAAATTTTAATGAAAAAAACTAAAAGTCTTTGAAGTTAGAAACTGGACTTCGATTCGTACCATAATCACAAAAGATTTAATTTTTTTAATTTTGTAACCAGGTCATTATTAGCATCATTTTGTGAACACTTTTCTACTGATCACTTGCTATTATGGGTTTGTAAAGATCAAAGAATGTTAAAATGGCAGTCAAATAGACGTGGCGTTCAAATAAGTGTGGTGGTATTCAATTAAAGGTTTTACGGTACGTACTAGATGACTTTTGACTAAACATTTTCGCGGCAGCTACAACGTTTTTTCATGCTTGGCGGTTGTCGGGCTGCGGTTGACGGTTTGGCAATATGGTGCGGTGTAGTGGTGGTGCTTATGAGTTTTTGAGAAGATAACTTCACACATGTCTGCATTTTGATGTTAATTCATTCCTTTTATTAGATGTTGTTAGTTTTTGCATTAATGCTATGTAGTATTTTAATAGACATAATATTCAAGACATAGTCATAATAAGCTGTAGTAGCAAGTAAAACTGATATGAAAACAGATATTAATCATATATTTGATTATGAGCAACAGAATTGAGTAGCTTGATACAATAACCACAAATCTTCATTCAATCAAAAAAGTAAACAAAAGCAATCAGAACCTAGTAAACATATCTGAATTTGAAAGACACAAAATTTGAGATAACTTGAAAAATAAAAGCACACTCCTAGCCTTACCACAACGGAACAAAACACAGAGTTTCGGAGTATTCTATGGTCAATTATTTGTACGGCTTTTGTGCCAAGAATGGAGATGAGTGACTGTGAGATGTTTAGCTAATTGAACTCCTAGCATATGATCACTTAGTGTATGTTTTTACATAAAGTATGCCCAAGTGACATAACTCTGATCATCTTTGTAACTTTGAGTAAGGTCATGTCAAAGCTTGCTTTTTATTTTGAGGTATGACACAGATTCGTTAGAGGTGAGGTACTTTTGATTATTTCTTTAAAACATAACATTCCCATCAGACTACAAAAATATTTTATAGTTTTTGGCTGAATGTTATAATATGGTAAATCACACTTAAACAGAAACATTACACTGTTCTGAGTTGATGCTGTAATAAAACAACTGTAAATGTTAAAAAGAATGACTTGATGTTTATCATAGTAAATACTGGTGCTATAAATAGGAATTACTAGTAAGATGGACAAACAGATGACAGCATTAACTCACTAGACTTTGTATAGCAATTTTAGATACAGGTCTAGTCACAGGAGAGGGTATAGGTACAGGTTGTTGTTATTATTATTGTAAGTATTGTCTATGGAGGAAGGAATATCAAGAGACCATAATTTGTAATCTATAACTTTGCACTAAATTAGTCTAGTAATTTAGTTACCTGTTTTAGGTTTCTACTACACCGGATTTGATGATCAAGTCAGGTGTTTTTCCTGTGCTGGTGAACTCCAAAATTGGGCTGTCGGGGATGACCCATGGCAGGAACACGCAAGGTATTACATTCAGTATTACATCAGGTATTCTCAAAGTTGTTATATAGAGACGCTAGCAGAATGCCTGTTGTTGCCCAGGTAATAAAAAAGTCTTTGCATAGAAATTCTATTTTTATTTAACATATAACAACAGTTACGATTCTAACTTTTAAACTTCATATTGCGAGAAAAGTTTTTAAAAATAAATTAGGAGAAAAATTAAAATAGCTGTAGAGGCTTTCAAACTTTTTCAAACAACTGTAACTTTTAATTTCATCCCATAAAAAGGGTTTCGTTGAAATAATTTAGGAAAAAAAATAAAACATCTGTAAATGTATTCAAATGTAAATGTGAAACAATTAGCAAGTAATGGCTAAATAAAGTCTGTTTTGCTACAATTATAATGACAACTCAATTGGTGTACAATTAGGATTTTAATTCGTTTCATTTTTTCAGCGACAATATCGTAAAGAGTGGTGTGGAAACCCATAGTAATTATTTAATGCAAACGCTTCCTGGTAAAAATCACCAAAATTTTATATATGTACTGTACAAATTAAAGCACATAAATTACATAATTTTTCATCATATATTTCAATACATCAGAGTGTTAGCTTTCGAATGAGCCTATATTCAATACACAAAGAATAATAGAACTATGAAAAACAGGGAGTCAAATGTACGTTCTGCAATAAAAAAAACACTTGGTTGCGGTTCCCAAAATGGGATGTCATAATTATTATTTAGCCTTAGGTCGTCAATCCCTTTCGCTGCCATTGAGGCTGCACTTTTCTGTGACAATCGGTGCTGTCAAACCCAGAGAGGGCTAATAATAAACTAGGGTTCTAGATAATCAACAATGTCTGAGGATCCACTGCGCCCGACCAATACAAACAACATGTTCTCGGTTAATTAATTATGCTTCAATAAATATGCTGTCGTTGATAATGGTGCGTTTACACTGGCCGATTTTGTCACCGATTTTGTCGTGCACAGACAAATTTGATGAGTCGGTGTCGGTAGGTGTGAACAGAAAAATCGGTGTCGGCACCGATCTGAAAGTCGGTGTCGGAGCTACCCAGCAGTGCCCGGTTGCACCGACAAGTCGGACGCTCATCAGCCAATCAGAAGCTAGGAGCCTCTGGTTAAATGAGCCTAGGCTTTAATGACAGTGCTAAGTTTATGAAACTAAAGGGCTAGGTTTAATGAGAGGCTAGAAGACTGTCATTAAACTTTCCCTCGTTCTCTTTTTAATAGTGAACCAGCATGGCTAGCAACGATGTGAACACGAGAGTACCAAAAAATCCAAGTTTTTTTCTTTAATTTAAATTAATTAAAAGTGAATAGCCAGTTGTACGACTACTACTAGTTCTACTACTAGTACGACTGTAAATACGACTGTCAAGAAATTTGCCGGCCCTTACTTGGCACGATTTAGATTATGTCATACAGAAATAAATTGCGTGTGATTTCATTCAATGTTTTATTAGCGAAGGAAATTCACTAGCTGAGGAGCGTACGGACATTTGCTCTGTCCACTAAGTGAGCGTTGCTCCCTTATATACAATAAAATTGCCCGTTCCGGCTAACGGGACCGAGTGAGAACACCGGCTAGCAATGTTTAAATGGCCAATTATTAGGCCCGCTAGTGCGTTGATATGACAACATAAACGACGACAATTGATAGCATAACGAGTAACAAGGCCAACAATAAAAAGGCAATAAAGAGAGAATAAAAAGGAAAACTCATATAATAAAATATTTACAGACATATAAAATATATACAAACAAATAATTACAAGAAGTGTAAAGTGTTGGCCCGGCGTCCATCGCACTACTACTACCACAAATATACATTCACCATTCAATCTTCTTCATTATTCATTTTATTTATTATAATTACTCGGGCGAAAGAACTGCACGTACAGTTCTTTGCTCGGATTTTCATTGCCTCATCATTCATTCATTGCTTGGCATTCAGTAGTTGCTTCTAGCAGTAGTAGTAGGAGCAGTAGTAGTAGTGTAGTACTAGTATATAATTTTCCACATCAAGCGCGTTGATTTTTATGTGTAATCGTCTTCGCGTGGTCGGGTGAAGGTCAGAACGGCGAAACGCTGTGATTGGCTGTTGGTACCGACAAAAATCGTTTGATCGTTGCAATGTAAAGTGGGAGTCGGTGTCGGCACCCATACGTGAAATGTCGGAGGTACCTGTCTGAGTCGGGGTATTGGCACCTAATCGGAGTCGGTGTCGGCCAGTGTAAACGCACCATAAAGGTAATGAGATCACATCGATTAAATTGTGACCCTCCGTGGTGTGGCCATAGGACTATATATCAATTGCACTTTCGTGAGATTAGCAATGCTTGAAATTAATTAGTCTCAGTCATGCCCTTCAACATCACGATAAAAAGAGAGGGCTATTGCATAATATCATCGGAAAAACATGGTATAGTGCTTGGAATTTGAGTTATTTATCATAGAAATAATCTATACATGGAGAGCTAATGACACTGATTCCTTTGTCATCTTCATTGGTTCTCTGGAGTTGTCCTACTTTCGCCTGCCAATACCGTCATTATCGTAGTTGATAAATATAAGCGGTAAGCAATAAAATAAGCGGTAAGAGCACACAACACCGAATATGAAAATTGTGACGTCACAATTTTCGATTCAATGCCCTTGAAGATTTCTGTGGTAGAGCTCTGGGGAAATCCTATAAACACCAGCCAATGTCTGTCTCACCATGTCAAACAATGCTCCATTTGAAAGCCAAGATATTGGAGAACCCTAATGAGCCGAAACAGTACTTATGTAATTGATGTGCTTTAACAACTAGTAACCAAACAATACGGTAATCTTATTAACTATAGTTACCTACAATAACTTTAGAGTATTTAGTGATGACCTGCAAGAAAATGTAACATTAAAATGTACTACGTGCAGTACGTACCATGGTGAGTTCTTACATTCGAGACAAATGTATAACATAGACGTTGAGTTTAAATTTAATGAATTTATCTTACTAAAAACATACTAGACGCTGTTTTGGTATGTATTTTACTAAACTAAACATTTATTTTTTCAAAGGCTAAAATTTTATTACCTATCTGTTTTCAAATTTGTTTTTACTATAACTTATAATAAATAACGCTGAACAAAGATCGCAAGCATCGTATATCGTTTTCAGGCGTTGTATGATGAATTTCGGCAATTAGCATCTCAGCATTTTCATTATTTTGTCGTAATCAGTAGACCGACTGTCAAATATTAATTTCGAAAGTAGTTTTGTTGATATCGTACCAACATATTATATCTGGCGAGGACAAAAAAGCGTAGAGTAAGGCGGAAAAATATCAAAACAGGGGTATCGTAACATGCGGGTGTACTGTATTTATTAATAATTTAGCACATGCAATGGCGAAAATGGTATAAAGTACATTATATAGTAAGAGTGATAGGAATGACAAGAATGGCTTAGCCTTGTGGTTAAGACTGTGAGTCACATGCATGCGGTTGCAATCTTTGTTAGTTCAAATCCAGTACAAAGTGCATTTCTTGATCCTAGTATTCAATTGCAATAGCTGGATGACAAATGACTGATGACGACAGACCAACTTTGAAATTTTTATATATCTTGATTCATGCTTGTTATGTGATAATAACAGACATACACTTAAGATGAATAATATATACCTTTGAATCAGTCTGTTACATTTAACACTACTTACTCTTCATATCATCATTACTGTCTGTAATCTTTTTAACTCTGTCTTCAGCTCAGAGACTCTGTTTTATTGTGGAAAAACTACCTTTAAATAACAACCTTCAGCCTTATGGGCTGTTTGATTGATAGTCTATGTTTCTGTTGATGAATAGTTTTGTTATCTATCACTAGACCTGATACCTTTTGCAATGAAGCTAATCTTAATATCTATTGTTATGTAAGTAGTCTTGATATCTGTTACTATATAGGTAGTATTGATATCTATTACTATATAGGTAGTCTTGATATCTATATCTATATAGGTAGTCTTGATATCTATTGTTATGTAAGTAGTCTTGATATCTGTTACTATATA
Organism: Watersipora subatra; assembly: GCF_963576615.1. Taxonomy (NCBI): domain Eukaryota; kingdom Metazoa; phylum Bryozoa; class Gymnolaemata; order Cheilostomatida; family Watersiporidae; genus Watersipora; species Watersipora subatra. The sequence continues at coordinate 2,127,863 of NC_088718.1, forward strand.
GGTAGTCTTGATATCTATTGCTATATAGGTAGTCTTGATATCTATTACTATATAGGTAGTCTTGATATCTGTTACTATATAGGTAGTCTTGATATATATTACTATATAGGTAGTCTTGATATCTATTACTATATAGGTAGTCTTGATATCTATTACTATATAGGTAGTCTTGATATCTATTACTATATAGGTAGTCTTAATATATATTACTATATAGGTAGTCTTGATATCTATTGCTATATAGGTAGTCTTAATATATATTACTATATAGGTAGTCTTAATATATATTACTATATAGGTAGTCTTGATATCTATTGCTATATAGGTAATCTTGATATCTATTACTATATAGGTAGTCTTGATATCTATTACTATATAGGTAGTCTTGATATCTATTACTATATAGGTAGTCTAGATATCTATTACTATATAGGTAGTCTTGATATCTATTACTATATAGGTAGTCTAGATATCTATTACTATATAGGTAGTCTTGATATCTATTACTATATAGGTAGTCTTGATATCTATTACTATATAGGTAGTCTTGATATCTATTACTATATAGGTAGTCTAGATATCTATTACTATATAGGTAGTCTTGATATCTATTACTATATAGGTAGTCTTGATATCTATTACTATATAGGTAGTCTTGATATCTATTACTATATAGATAGTCTTGATATCTATTACTATATAGGTAGTTTTGATATCTATTACTATATAGGTAGTCTTGATATCTATTACTATATAGGTAGTCTTGATATCTATTACTATATAGGTAGTCTTGATATCTATTACTATATAGGTAGTCTTGATATCTGTTACTATATAGGTAGTCTTGATATCTATTACTATATAGGTAGTCTTGATATCTATTACTATATAGGTAGTCTTGATATCTATTACTATATAGGTAGTCTTGATATTTATTACTATATAGGTAGTCTTGATATCTATTACTATATAGGTAGTCTTGATATCTATTGTTATGTAAGTAGTCTTGATATCTATTACTATATAGGTAGTCTTAATATATATTACTATATAGGTAGTCTTGATATCTATTACTATATAGGTAGTCTTAATATCTATTACTATATAGGTAGTCTTGATATCTATTACTATATAGGTAGTCTTGATATCTATTGTTATGTAAGTAGTCTTGATATCTGTTACTATATAGGTAGTCTTGATATCTGTTACTATATAGGTAGTTTATATAACTATTGCTACATAGCTAGTTTGGTATCTATTGCTATATAGATAGTTTTGCTATCCATTGCTAGATTATCTTCTCTTTAACATTTGAGTTCTCAATTTTGGGATTGCTATGACATGAATAGTAAAAAATATTCTGAACTTGTTGCTGAGGTCTCTCTCTGATGTCTGTTTCTCTAATTCAGAAGGTTTTCTGGCCGCTCCTTTCTGAGTCAACGCAAAGGTGAAGCATATGTGAATGAAGTTCACAGAGCAACATCAGATGGAAAAAAAGTAAGTTGAAAGTTAAGAAAGGATATAAATTGGTTGAACTGTATAGACTCAGACCTAAGGGCACCTTTGATGTACACCATGGTCATATGAGTTGCACACAGAAACACCGTCCTAAACACTTTCATGTTAAAATTGTAAGTGCTGTTGTTGTGTGTTGTTATATCTGGGGTTGTCTCATCAATGATCTCATCATGTGTAACAGGAGTTATGTCACCAAGGTTGTCATTCTCATAATAATGCATCATGAGATTACTTCCTAACACGCTGTACTGGCTGATGGAGGAACGATCACAAACTTTGTTTCTCTTTTAAATATTTTTAACCCAGATACACTAGACTGTGTTCTGAATGGGTTTAGCACTCATTAATGTGGATATGATACAACTTGTATTAATCAGTAGATAACAACAAAAGATGCCAACAGAGATCCAGCATAGAGTAGTATCTAATGCTTGATTATTCCTGAGGTTCTAATGCACGAGTTTTAGTAGCCTGATTATACAATGATGCCCTGGATGCGTCTTCCAGCTTCTAGTATGCGTTATTTATACTGGCTGGTATTGGTTACAATACCTAGCGCTTGCATGTTAAGTCACCAGCCAAGATGCTAGGGACTATCTGTATAATTACTGTTATCTTGGCCCTTTTGTGTGAGTTTACAACGGAAGATATTATAGTTAAAGGTGTTGAGTATAATACACAATCTATGTATTGTAAAGCCTCTATTTGAACACTACCTTTATTTGATCACCACTGCAGGAGACAGGTTGAAAAATAGACCGTCACCCTTTAATTGAACGCCACCTTTATTTGACTACTATTTTGACATTCTTTGATTTTTATGAACCCATAATAGCGAATGATCAGTAGAAAAGTGTTCACAAAATGGTACTAATAATGACCAAATTTCATCGTTAACTCTTTGGCTGGGTAAAAGCACCGCAAAAACACCCGAAAGTCATGTGATTTATTTTCGAAAATTCACTAAAATCGGTATTTTATGAGCACGCATAGCTCAAACTAAAATTTATTTCTATTAACAAAATCTTTTGTACATAAACATTCATTTACATATGTACTACTACAAAAAAGTTACAACTATGTACAATTGTCCCTGTGCGAAATGCTTGGAAGCATTCCTTTTGGTAGAGTCCAACGCTACAGCCTAGCCATGCGATCTACCATAACGATCACTTTTCTCTGTATATTCAGAAGTCCTAAAAGTTTACATCACTTCTATCATCTGAATCATTTTTATACTGATCAGACAAAAGATCCTTAATGATTGCAGGATCAAATAAATTTTTATTTTACTGTTTTGAACAGCGAGGCGATATTTACTGGTTTTTCCAACTTCTATTTTTTTTCCAAGGAAGCGCGATTTATTTAGCTTTTAGCACAAAGCAACACCTCTTAGATAATCGTTTCATATTGTAATTCATCGACTAATATCTTGTTGATGATTTTTAAAACTTACTAGTGTTCATATCCTTTGTTTAACGTTACTAGGTGACAGCTTTATAAGTTATCACCACCTACCCAACGGATCGATGACATTTTTGTTGTTTCCCCAGCCAAAGGGTTAACAAATAATTCTTTCATGATTGCTGTTCATATCAAAGTCCATTTTTTAACTCCAAAGCTTATAGTTTTTTCTTTAAAGCTTTGAAAGCAGCTCCATAGAAAAAATTAATGACTGCCGCAGGCTAATAGTAGTTTCTTGTTTTCATGCGGTTTTAATACATCAACTTATAAAAAATGGTTTGGCAATTTCGATGGAATCTTTACTACTAAATGAAGCTAAGAATTGTGTTTAGCACGCTTAGCATGCAAGCTATGCCACTTGGCTAAAACTTTCTCATTATTTGTGTGAAAAGTATTCTAAATGACAACATGTAAAGGTTTTGCTCTGCTAAAAACTGGTTTGGAGGCTAATATCGACTAATTTAGCTGTACAGAAGAGTTGTGGTCTGAAGACATTGTGGAAGCCATAAGAAATAGAGATGGGTTCAAACAAAAGCAACAATGAAAACACAACTGGCTAAGCGAACGATGCAAATATTTTTGTTTTAAAAATGTTAATTTTTGTTTTCGCATGTATTATTAATATGATTTGTTTATGTCGCTGGTTCTTGAATATATAATTGTATTTGATAAATTATTATGGTATAACTTGAAAACATGTGGGTTTATAAATTATTATTTGATAGCATCAGTGCGGCTATCTTAACAAGGCTTACAATGGATCGACGCTCATAACTCTTCTTCTATTGTGCTTTAAAAGCAGGTTTTGGCAGCAAACTGTAGCAAACATATCAGTGAGTGCAATGAGTTTTAATATTATTAAATATAGTTATAAAATTAAAACATGTCCTCAAATTTAGAATGAAATAAAAAATTGAAAGTTCTAACAAATTGCAACACAGGCTATAAGATCGTCGAAGATTAATTGCAAGCGATAGATAACAACACTAAAGATATTTCTCAGCTTTCCAATGCGTATTTATTTAGAGATCTAATACAAGTTGGGGGTACTTTATAGCAAATTTGTTCCATCTAAAAGAGTTAATGATGCTCAACCAAGAAAAGAGTGCGAAATATAGGCAACATTCGTTTCGCATGTAAAAGGGTTAAATTTATTCGCCAAAAAATCTGGCAAGCTATTCAAAAATTGTAACGCACCTTCTATTCAAATGTCACCTCTAATAAACTGCCACTATAGGAGAAAGGTTGAAGAAGTAAGCACTATGGCGTTCAAATAGAGGTTTTACAGTATATCAATCTCGGTGTTTATTTATCTGTTTGTCGTTCGTATGTCCAGTTATAGCGATAAAACTAAAGGAATGAAAACTCCACTTTGCACTGGAATTGAGCTTTGGAACCTTCAGTTCTGCAGACAGGCGAGCTAACTGTCCACAACGCTACACTTTTCTTACCATACTATGAAATAATTGTACATATCTGATACCACTTATATTATACACGCTTCAAGCATTTGCAAAAATACCATTGATTACTACTAATACGTTTGAAGATAGTGATTGCGTGAGTGATGGTGATCATGGTAAAGTGAAGATTTACATTAGCTACAGTTACTAACTTAGGTTACCCAAATTCATGGGCTAAAGAAACTTAGCCAATGGGAACTACATTACCTCCCTCTGTTTATAAGCTGGTTTTCATTATCTGTGCAACTCATTCAGGCATTCAGCTGATAGTTGAATATAATAGGTACTGTCTTAAACACATAGATAGTAAAAAAGAGCTAGAAAATTATGATTGTTAGTGGTGTATAAAAATAGGAGCGTAGTTAAACATATAAAATACACGGGATTTGTATCAGATTAAATTGTAAGTAGGAGTGAACCATCGCAACAGATTCTGTATCAAAGTGAAATTATGGCAACTTCATTGTGGCAACAGGGCTGGGGCAGTGCTTTAACTGAAGGAGAATCTTACCTAGATAATTAATGAGAACAGCTACTATTCAGTCTTAAGTTCAATGTTACTAACCGCTTCTTCCTAATTGACCATCATACATGTACTTGCTAGCTTGGCCGCTGAAATATATATGTAAATACATGTACTTGAGGATTGCAACCTCCAGATGATTTGTGAATGAATAAAAATCTGACAGGAAGTGGAAAAAAATGGGAAAGAAGTTTCACCAACTTCCCTAATACAATCACCATTGCAGTTTAACCTGTTAAAGAACAGGCTGTGTTTTCTGTCGATAACAAAAGCCATAAGGAGAAGCTGATAGTTATTTGGGGCTACTGTTATGGAGAGGATGCTGTACAAATTCGGAACTAGTTTCACTTTCTTGATGTTACCAGTTTGCCTCAACATACCAATTGTCTCCCTGATGTGCTATCCAAATTCAATGCCTGCTTCAACCCCAAATGGAATTGTTGTTTGACCAGTATGTGTTCCTGTCAATGACCCAGGGTCATAGTGAGTTCATTGGCTTGTTTGTCAACCTACAGAAACCTGCAGAAACAAGTGAGAATTTGTAAACAGACAAAATATGATGATTTTTGTTCACTGTGTATTTAACATCGAAGGAGAAATTTCGGTAATTTAGGAATGTGGACCTTGCCAAAGCCATCAATTTCAACAGAGCTACTGAGGTATGGGCGCAAAAACATACCGTTGTCACACGTGACAAGTCGGTTGATATTGTCTCTTCAGAGCGCAATTGGCTTAGTCTGCCCTACAACAGCACCTAAAAATTTCACGATTATAAATTTTGAACTTTCGAAATTGTTAAAATGACAATGCCTTGCCTATGTGGAGGCATTTTCACAAGTGTGTCAAAAAAACTATTAAAAAATACAACAGCTTTCACAAGAAGTTAATGTAATGAATGTCCATATAGCAAAGTCTACGAATGAATCCGTCGTTTTTTTTTTACATCATCAACTCGTTTGCACATGCAAACGAGTTGATGACGTAAAAAAAAGTTGATGACTCGTTCACGAAAAAGCCGCCATTTTGGTAGAAAACGATCGTTTTTCTCTGATTTATTAGTACTTTTAAGTGTTGTTTTGATACTATAATAAAAAATTGCAAACAAAAACATCGTTTTCAAATTATCATTGCAAAAGCTTCATGTTTCTAACGAAAAAATTGTCTATAAAGATGGCCGACAACGATAAAATGATGCCACGAAAAAACGAAGGATACTGGGAAGGTATAAGTGCCAGAGATATGTATCTTTCAGAAGGCTGGTTCTAAAGATAAGTATCTTTAGAATTTCTATTTTAGATGAGTCTGTGGAGACCTTGTACGGTATTTAATACTAAATACCGTACAAGGTCTCCACAGACTCATCTAAAATAGACACAAGAGTCCTATCTACTATACTACCGCTATCACAAGTAAAAATTCTCAACACAGATATTGAGAGTTGTAACGCATGCCTTTTGATGTACAGTCCATCCCTCGTTTATCGCAAGAGTTGTATTCCAAAAATAACCATGATAAGTAAAATCTGTGGAGAAGTCAGCCGTCGGTGTCTTTCTCTGAGAGAAGAACATTGTTATAGGTAGTTGTTAGCGCTAACACTTTTTATAAGCAGGAAGTTTTTTGTAAACGAACATGCCACCTTCAATTATATTTGAGATCTGCAATGAACGAGATATAAAAAGGTCTCATTCTTGTGACATACGCTGAAGTTCAGTGGCCATTCTCACTATGGTTGCTAAGCGACCAAATAATAGTCTCTCACCAAGTGATAGCATTTTCACACATAACCAGATTCACGTGATTTTTATGGGCCTTAAATTCTGGAGCCTTGACTTCTTCTTGCAGGGTAAAAGTGCGAGAAGGCATTCTTCTCCAAAATAAGCCTGTTTTGTCCATTTTTCACATATTCCTCTGCTTTAGCTGAATCCGCAGAAATCTCTGTGAAAAATACATTTTAAAGTTGAATGCGTTGTTGAAATTTCTCAAACCATCCCTTGCTGGCATTAAATGAGCTTGAGACAACATGAACAACACTCATTGACGGTCCGGAATCCGCATCACACTCCTCACCACACTCCTCATCACACTCATCACACTCCTCATCACACTCCTCACAACCTTTGCTGTGAGCAAAGATATTTGATGCTGATGCAATTAATACCAACTGAAAAAAACCCAATAAAAATCATGAATATGTTGAATTAATATTAACAGTAAGTACATAGAAGTGTGTGTATAAAAATGATTACTGTTGCAACATTGTTGCAACTGTTGTTACATTTGTACCAGCATTGCTGTAGAAGTTGCTATAAATTTGTAGTGAAGTTGTAAAAATGTTGCTGTAGAAGCTATCCATCAACATTTTGAATCCAGCAATGCTGGTACAAATGTAAAAATGAGGTAACATAATTGAATACATCAATGAACTCGATGTATTCAATTAGGGTAAACAATTCACGAGGGTAAACAATGTTCTTTGTCTGGCTAAGCGGAGAATGTTAATCGCCCATTCGTACAATTCAAAGAAAAAAATGTCTAAGCTAATACACAAAACAAATACTGTAATGAGCTTTTGTAATGAACGCTCGCTATGAACTCCACACTCGTATGCTGATGAAAGAAAATTTTGCATGCTAATATACTATAGTTATATAACATGCATACAAACAATGTTTCAAATAAAATTGATATAAGATAATTAGTTATAAAAAAATTAGTTTTAATTAACATAAATAAATAACTTAAAAACTGTAAATAAAGAAAGATAGGCGAATACCTGTTCATATTCGAATGCAAGCAAGTTATTCAACGCTTAAACCAGCTAAGAAAAGCATACATTTTAAAACATCCTATTTTAAACCAGATGCAGCTCACAGAAAAACCTTTGTCGCTAAATGACTCGACTATTACATCGATAAAACATTGGGAAAAAAGATTGCATATCCCAGCAATTGAACTGGGTTTATTCAGATGCACAGTTACACACATTTTGATTAGTAGCTGCAATAAGTATGAGCGCTGTAGAGTTGGGCAAGATAGCGGCGTGGAGTGGTGAGCTGATCGTGTGCTATGCGTGTGTCTGCTTGCATACAGAATACCCTAGATTCCAGGTTCCAGGATTTTGTATTGCTAGATTTTAATTGCTATAACTGGACACAGGGTGTACAAAAAGACAAACAGACAAACACTGAGATTTATATATATATATATATATATAGATAGATAGATTATTGCGTTCTGTTATACTTAATTACTTAAATTATAAATTAAACAAGCTGAGCTCCAAGGCTAGCTGTGTAAGACAAAAATGCAAACCAATTCCAACAGCTCTTTTCTCTATTGGCTTATGAAGAATTGGATTTCTGCAGTACATAATTGTTACTGTTATTTGTTGTTGTGGTCACTCACTTCTTTCCCCGCTCATTTATACATTTGACTAGTTTGAGAAGCCTCAAATCCTTCAACACAAACAAGCGAGTAAGATTTGAGGCTATGGTGACCCTAGTTATGATCAATGTATCACAGGGTATTCAATAGTTTTCATATTGGACATTAAAACTGTTTGAGTTTGAAAAAAACAAGGTTGTTTTCTGTATTGGTTTGTATGGGCATATACGCACTTTTTATCAGGCAAGTGTGTGGTATTGTAGTGCGCTCGTCAAACTACTTGGCAGAAGAAGGCTGAACAGAAACACAAGCAGAAGGTGTCAGATCAAAAAGGTAAATATGAGCTTGTTCAACGATGGTTTTTAGTGTGTAATTGTTCTGTGAACGTCTGACATGCTACAGGAAAGAAGTCATTATGAACATTGTGTAAATCAGATGAGCCGAATGTAGACTTCTGCTCTCACATGAGGGTTTATGACCCTTACCTGCAGTCATGTATTTTGGAACTATGGGCTTTATACAGAATCTGACATTACAACCATTTTTAGTGAGGGTTATGATATTTATAAACTGTATTTTGGTATGCAGGCTAAGAGGTTAAACTATCAACTAGATACATACAATTATTCTATATGTTGACATTTAATGGAAGGTAGTACAAAAAGCGAATGGGTTCCTTCCTGGAATATTTGTTGGAAAAAGAAGAGTTCAGTTGTTTCTGATGTAGCAGGTATTTCAAACAGCTTTAAATACTCTCTTGATGTCTATTTCAGGCAATTAAAGCTAGAAATATGTTTTCATTAATCTTGTCTGTAAATACTGTTACAGTACTTATGTCCATTTTCGACAACTAAAGTTAAAAAGACATCTTTATTTACGATCAAAAATAATGTTTCCAATTTATATCACAACTTCCGAAGGATGTGGTATACCCACGTTCAGCACTGAAACACTTATACAGTCATATCTCTACATATGGGTGTCTCTACATATGGGAATCATCTGGATTTTTGTTTATCCCTATCTTTGTTATTACAGATGTGGAGATGGAGCCTTTTGAACACCAGACAATTTTTGGTGTTTTTTTGTGCCTTCACTTATTCCTTAGCCATAAAAACCTTTCTTATTCCTTAGAAAAATTAAGCCCTTCTATTGAATAATGTAAACAGAACATGCACATTTGAAATGTGTAGTATTGCTTGTGGTCTACTTCATAATTGTTTATTGTGGAGTTCTAACAGAAGTAACTGTTGTGTTTAGTTATATATGACATCATCTAACAGAAATAACTGTAGTGTCTAGTTATATATGACATCATCTGACAGAAGTAACTGTTGTGTTTAGTTATATATGACATCATCTAACAGAAATAACTGTAGTGTCTAGTTATATATGACATCATCTGACAGAAATAACTGTAGTGTCTAGTTATATGTGACATCATCTGACAGAAGTAACTGTTGTGTCTAGTTATATATGACATCATCTGACAGAAGTAACTCTTGTGTCTAGTTATATATGACATCATCTGACAGAAGTAACTGTTGTGTCTAGTTATAGATGACATCATCTGACAGAAGTAACTCTTGTGTCTAGTTACAGTCATTTGCAAAAGTTTAAGACCACTTGGTAAATTTGAAGAAATTTTCTATCAAAGGATGTTACTAGCTTCTGGCTTCAGTTAATCTCCTCAGTTGTTCTTGTAACCCTATCTGTCGCTCCTTAAGTCGGTTCATTATTGCCAAGCGTAAAGATTAATGCTTTATTTAATTTTTGGCTCAGTTTTGTGGCAAATATTAGTTTAAACGACATGGTGAAAATAGGTAAAAACAGGCCGTGGTACCGACTGTTAGAGCCAAAATATTTGTCACCAAGAGGTATAGCCACTAGACCATTCAAGACTGGTCAAACGTGTTATTCTAAGATAAGTCTAATTGGTTGTAGTTTAAATTACGCAAGAGACACGTTTGTAGACCAGTAGTAACTTGCTGTGATGTCAGATAAAGCTGTCATAAGAATAAAACATTCACCGAGTCATATGGCATGGAAGACGATGTTCGTCAAAGAGACTGCAGGCTGGTACCTTTTAGATAAAAACATCACTATGGATGGTGAGAAGGAAAAAACACTTTTTGAACACAATATAACAGCTTTATATATGAGGTACGTGAATGCATTGTCTTTATGCATGATGGAGCACCTTGCCACAGATTGAATATATTGGTGACAGATTATCTGAAAAAGATGAAAGTCGAAGTTCTTGCTTGGCCAGGTAACAGCCCAGATCTCAACCTAATTGAGAATCTGTGATGCAAAGTCAAGGACAAATAAGCAAAAGAGCAGCCCCAAATGCTTAAGCTGTATATGAAGCAATTAGGACAGTTTGATAACTGAGATCACCGATGACTATTGTGAAAAACCTATTGAGAGCACGCCAATGAGACTTAAAGCTGTAATAGAAAACGAGGGACGACATACAAAATATTGACATTACAGCATTTGGAGTAACTGTTGCACAGTATAGACTATGTATTCTCTAACTTGTATCATAGCGTAAACAAAAAAGAAAAAATTTGGTGTAATACCAAACATCTTAATTTTTCGGAAAAATCAAGGGTGGTCTTAAACTTTTGCCAATGACTGTATATATGACATCATCTAACAGAAGTGACTGTTGTGTTTAGTTATATATGACATCATCTGACAGAAGTAACTGTTGTGTTTAGTTATATATGACATCCTCTGACAGAAGTAACTGTTGTGTCTTGTTATATATGACATCATGTAACAGAAGTAACGGCTGTCTTGTTATATAATATGACATCACCTGACGGAAATAACTGTTGTGTCTAGTTATATATGACATCATCTGACAGAAGTAACTGTTGTGTCTAGCTATATATGACATCATCTGACAGAAGTAACTGTTGTGTCTAGTTATATATGACATCATCTGACGGAAATAACTGTTGTGTTTAGTTATATATGACATCATTTACAGGCCTTGTAAATATCATCTGGGTTTTTGTTTATCATTATCTATGTTACTACAGATGTGGAGATGGAGTCTCTTGAACGTCCAACAATTTTAGGTAAGCTTTTTTGTACTTTCACTTATTGTTTAGTTAGTATCATATGGTTTTTGTGTGCCTACTAGAGGTAATTATCAGTGTATATAGCTATTGTATACTGTATGTATATATCCTACTAGTATTAGAGGTTATTAACAGTGTATATAGCTATTGTATACTGTCCGTATATATCCTACCAGTATTAGAGGTAATTAACAGTGTATATAGCTATTGTATACTGTATGTATATATCATACCAGTACAGTCATACGTCAACTTACGAGCTTAATGCGTTCCGAGGCTGAGCTCGTATGTCAATTTATTCGCATGTTTGTGCATTTTATTTATATATAGAACAATTAAATATATATTTATTGGTTTCCTTGCTCTGTAAAATGCAAATAAAACACTCAAAACAAGATATTGTAACAGAAAAAACATGTTGGTTATTGTCCTAACTTACCACTTGCTTTCAAAAAGCAACAAATAAAAAAGAATGCAAGGAAATGTGTTAAATTAAAATGTAAAATTAAATACATACAATAGCAGCTAACGCTAGCATTTGCCAGAGAGAGATATATAAGTTATCCTTCATTGCAACAGTTGACTGATAAATTTGGATTTTATCAAAGTCTTAAAAGACAAACTTAGAAGCAAATCTAAAAGCAAACTTTCATTTTTAACTTAACGTAATTAGAATTTCTTCGGCGTTCATAGTTTGAAGTTTCTCGCTAGTTAGCTAATTTTTCCTTTGTTTCGCTTTCACGACTAGTCGGCCGTTTTAAGATGAACCTATCTAAGGACATTTGCCTTTGTCGCCCTTTCAACATGTCGCGATTAGGACGAACACAGGTGTCGTCACAAAGGTTTAATGCACGACCACTAGCCAACTTGTCTGAATGTCTATTTTTATAGTTTTGATAGATAGCAACAGCCTTTTCAAATAGCGTCGTTTCAGTTACGCTGTCACCGGCCAATTGTTTATTTTATATCCAATGCCTGAGCGGTCTCTCCATCAGCGGTGGTGAAGATCGCCGCGCCGTTTAGAAACTACGGTTAGTACTTTTGCGAGCTAAATGCCCTGAATATAATCCTTCTGTTTGATAATTGTGGATGTATTTCTGTCATATTGCTGAGCTAGCTCAATCATGCATACACATTTCGCATATTTTTCAATAATTTTCCGTTTAATATCAATTGTTATCATTTGCTTTTTCTTTGCATTATTTTTCATTTTACTGGCAAACTTTCGGTCTACGCACAGTACTTTTAATTCACATAATTCTGCACTGAAAAGCGTGCACAAAAACACGGTACAAAAGTATAACCTGTGCAGTTGAAAAATACAGATTGATGCTGTTGTCATAAAACACCTCCGGCATACTTGGCAACTGACTCACGTGCTCGTATCTCAAATATGGTTCGTATGTTAGTGCTAAAACTTGTTTAAAAGCTGGCTCGTATCTCAAGTTTCTCGTACGTTGGAGCACTCGTAAGTTGAAGTATTACTGTATTAGAGGTAATTAACAGTATATATAGCTATTGTATACTGTATGTATATATCCTACTAGTATTAGAGGTAATTAACAGTGTATATAGCTATTGTATACTGTATGTATATATATATCCTACTAGTATTAGAGGTAATTAACAGTATATATAGCTTCTGTATACTGTATGTATATATATCCTACTAGTATTAGAGGTAATTAACAGTGTATATAGCTATTGTATACTGTATGTATATATATATCCTACTAGTATTGGAGGTAATTAACAGTGTATATAGCTATTGTATACTGTATGTATATAGGAACATGTTTGGGCAGGTCAAGTAAATTTTAAAAAAATAAAACAACTATGGCAGGGTTTAAATGCAAATGTGAAATAATTAGCAAGAAATAGCCAAATTGAGTCTGTTTTGCTATGATTGCAATAAAAAATGATTTGGTAATGATACAATTATTATGAACTGAGAAAACTAAATAAATATCCTGAATAGGTTGAATTAATAATAACAATTACTTCGTCGGTTACTAAGGTTAAAAAAGGTTACTGTTCCATCAGAAGCTATCTATCAAAACTTTGAATTTGACAATACGGGTAGGCCTACCTCTCGATACTGGTACAAATGTAAAAATGAGATATCGGACTGTCTTTGTCTGACCAAATGGAGAGAGAATGTCGAGGCTTCTCCTACGAAGATAATACATTTGTCCGCGTGAAAAGAATTGGTCTTGATCGCGATATACTAATTGAACCTTACAAAAAACCGAATTTAGAAGTTTAAGAAAACACAAAAAAACATCGTGTTTCATAGAGTTAATAAAATTCATAGTTTCAAATAATACGCCATTCAGCGTGTGTACACGGTATATGATAACGTCTTTTATCAATACGCTTTGTACAGCTCAGTGATAGTGCGTGTGAATAAAAAAACTTGCTGTTGTCTTGGCCGTGAGTTCAAATCTATCGGAACGTGGAATTTTAATTCCAAGATTTTAATAGCTATGGCTAGACACGCACACACACACACATACGACCAACTTTGAGCAGCATATAGATATATCTATATATATATAGTTATATAGTTATATACATGTATATATGAAATAGATATATAACTATATAGTACATGTATAGGTGAGCTAATAGGTTGACAGTCAGTCCCGATTCATCTCAGTGTAAAATGCTGTGTCTACTGCTGGTAAAACTATAGAACTGACAGATGTCATGGCTCTGCACTCATGCTAGTCATTCAGCCAACCAGATGGAGAACAGCTGTTGAATTTTTTCTAGTTATCCTTAGTATTAGACTAATTTGTGGTGTAATTACAAGACCCCGCGAATAGTTTTCATCTAGAGGATGTGTGTAGACAACTCCTAATTAATAGCTATGGCTGGACACGCACACATACACACATATGACCAATTTTGGGAAATATATAGATACTAGCTGCATTACCCGCCTACAGTAACAGATTCACGTGCAGCATAAGGTTTATTGAGAGTTGTCTTTCATACTGTAAAACAACTCCAAATATGCAGTCTACTGAAATTGTTGCCCTGAATATGCACACACATATTATGATGTCAATAATGTTGGGGAAAACAATAGAAATCTACAATGTGTTTTACAGCTAGATGCGTGTAAAATCTAGTAAATATTCTAGATTCATGTTTCTAGATTCATGTGTCTAGATTCATGCATCCGTTCATACCCGTCTATGGCTTGGCCCGTCATACCCGTCCATGGCCCGTCTACCCGCCTTGGCTGACCAGTCTATACCCGCCTCGCAGTTGACTATCGCGCTTTTGCATTCGCCTCGCCATCAATCGCCTCGCAATCATCCGGCCCGCATCCGCCTCGCAATCAATAGCCTCGCACTCAATCGCTTTGCAGTCAATCGCTTCGCAATTAATCGCCTCGCACTCGCAACCAATCATCTCGCAACCAATCGCCTCGCACTCGCAATCAATTGCCTCACACTCGCAATCAATCACCTCGCAATCAATCGCCTAGCACTCAATCGCTTCGCAATCTATCGCCTCGCGCTCGCCAACTCATCCGGAAAGCCGCGCCTGGATACACTCGCTGCACTCGGGGCGAAAAAGGTCTTCCGCGCATCCCCAAGTGACGCCACGGCCCCAAACCGCTAGCTGCATAACCCGTCCACAGGAACAGATTCATGTACAGCAAGAGGTTTATATAGAGTTGTCTTTTATACTGTAAAACAACTCCAAATATGCAGTTTACTGAATTTTTTTGCCCTGATCACACTACGCATACACATATGCAGTCATATAGGTCAATAATGTAGGGGGGAACAATGTAAATCTGCCATACGTTTTACAGCTAGTCTACAATGCATCAGTATCAAACCACTCAAATCGGAGTTGCCCTATTTGTGTACAGAGAACTGATAATTAAATTGACATTGCTAGGCAAACTGAAGTTCTTCAAACTGGCAGTATTGAAAAGTTTTGCATCTTTTAAAAAATTATACAAAATATTTTGCTATCGCCAGCATTTATTGAATGGAGACTTCTACATTCTTAAAACACTAATCATAGCTCACCAGTTTTTCGTCTATAGCCTGTGTTTTGACATGGTATATACAAACAGTAATGAGGTTGTGTCAATAAAATTTATAAGTATAACAGCACAGACAGTATGATGTCAAGGCAGATACAGCATTAGCACTTTACAATAGTAGAACAAAGCGCCGACATGATAGCCTTTGTATGAGATACAATAAGGAAAAGAAATGCATGAAAAGATATATATACTGAAAAATATGTTAGAAAATGCTGCATGTGGTATAGCAGAACATGAAGGACATAAAACATTTTTGGTTTGTCTGTCGGGCGTATGAAGAAACAGTTTTCGGCGAGTGCCTACTTTTGAGCAGGCGACGTATAGCTGGTCATGGCTGATGCAGGGTGACAGTAAGTCGATAGCAGCTGGTCTCTTTCTTTTCACAATGGCGTATCGCAACCCTCGGAGTACTCGTGAAAGTTCTGTAATAGTAAGTTACAGTAGGCCTACTCGTAGCTGGAAAAAAATTAGTAACTCGGCTGCTGAAGGAAATGAACATGACGCACTATCACGAACAGCGGCAAATCCAACGTTATTAAGTAGTGGAGATGTGGCAATTCATAGACAATACAACATCATATAAGAAACACTTACCTTTTTGATGTGGAAAGTAGGTGAGAAATGCGTTTTTCCAGTGGCTCCAAGAAACAAACGTTTACGTGACCTTCTCGGTACACGTTGGCAGTAAATATTAATTGCATGTAAATAACTACTCGTTAATTTATTTTATTTAATGAATAGTACATTTGTATAGCTGTATAGACACCTTTGTATAGGCCGCAGAACTCAGGAAGGTGCTTTTTAACACGGCAGAAAATTTGCCATTTAAAAAGCGTGCTAACCAGGGATTTCGGTTAATGCGCCCGAGCGGTGAAAGAAAAAGAACAGAATCGCCACACCTTTATATAAGCCGCTTGACTCAAATCGTCAGAGAAAAGTAGCGGCTAATAGTCCATATTACGATATTTAGTATTCATATTAGTTCGGTTGGCTTCGTTCGACCGAATGGAAAAAGAAAGACCGCTCTATAATTTGTTTACCGTTACTACACATATTAATTCAGTTCGCTTCGTACGACCGAAATTCGTACAACGATAAAAGAAAAGACCGCTCTATAAGGCGGACAATCAATCAATCACACAGACAACGATTGCCGTTTATATAGTAGATACTAGCTGTGCTACCCAGCGTTGCCCGGGTAGTAAAAAAAGTCTCTGCACACAAAGTTGATTTGTATTTAACATATAACAACATTTGCCATTCTAACTTTCAAACTACATATCATGAAAGAAGTGTTTTGTGTAGTTGAAATAAATTAAGAGAGAAAATAAAACAACTGTAAAGGTTTTCAAACTTTTTCAAACAACTACAACTTTCAAACTTCATATCATGAGGAAAAGGTTTTGTGCCGGACAACTGATTTAAAAATAAATAAAACAACTGTAAAGGTTTTCAAACCAATGTAAATTTAAAATTTCATAACTTTCAGCGACCTATATCTTTTGATAACATACAGTAGAACCTCGGTTCTTGAACATAATCAGTTACAGATGGTACTTCAAAAACCGAGTTGTTCGAGATCCGAAACAATTTTTTCCATTAAATAAGATTATGTAAAGTTTAATCCGCTCCAAGGCGAGAAAACAACTTCTGTAAAGAAATTTTTCAACATTTTACACCATTAGCTGTACTTGTACCTGGGCATTGCCCGGGTAATAAAAAAGTCTTTGCACAGAAAATTGATTTGTATTTAACATATAACAACACTTGCCATTCTAACTTTTAAATTACATATCATGAGAAAAGTGTTTTGTGTAGTTGAAATAATTTGAGAGAAAATAAAAACAACTGTAATGTTTATCAAACTTTGTCAAACAACTGCAACTTTCAAACTTGATATCATGAGGAAAATGTTTTCTGCCGGTCTAATAAATTGAAAAAAATAAAACAATTGTAAAAGAGGTTTAGATGTAAATTTCAAATAATTAGCAAGTAATAGCTAAATTAACTCGGTTTTGCAACAATTACAATAAAAGATGATATGGTAGTGATACAATTAATACAAACTGAAAAAAAAAAATTCGTGAATATGTTGCGTTAATAATAGCAATTCTTGCATAAAAGTGTGGGTATAAAAAGGTTACTGTCCCACCAGAAGCTATCCATCAATTCTTTGAATACATCGATACTAAAAAATCAAACAAAATATGGTAGTATTTTGTAGTTGAAACAATCTATTAGAAAAATGTCTGCCAAAAATGGTTGAATAAAAGAATAATATTAATAATAAAGATTACCGTATATACTCAATTATAGGACGCACCCTAGTATAAGACGCAGCATAAATTTCAGCCAATTATTGAGAATAAAGGGTAATTCAAGTATAGGACGCACTTCAATTGATCACTTCACAAGTGAAATTTTCGCACGATCAATCGATTGTTTTCTCACTTTGAGGGCTCAGTTGACTGACAGGTAAGTTTTAACGCTAGAGTGAATTCAACTGAAGTCTGCCGGCAATCAATTTTGTACCGTAATTGGAATCAATAAATCTTTTCACATGTGCTGTTTTTTGTGTTGTTTTTGTTTGTCATGAATAAATCTTTTGAAAACGAATCTGGTTGTTATTTTCTTGTCAGTCACATGACTATCTTGGAAGTGAGCAATCATTCTTAATCTTCCTTATAAAGGCGTCCGTTTGACTCAATAATAAAAAGCGACGAAAACGTGAAATAAAAACATAATTCCATTTATTTATCACCTCACTCAGACATAAAAATATGAAATTCATTGCAATTTTTACAAGTAATTGTATACATAATAAAGTGACAAATGTTTATTTTCAAATGCCGTGAAATTCTTCTTCATCAGATGAAACTTCAAGGCGTTTCTTGTCTTGTTCCTCGGTGAGTATATCGTCATAGATTTCATTTTCGTCATCAGTGTCTTCATTGGTGTCGTTCACTTGATCAGTCTAGAGGATGTCGTCTTCTGTTCTGTCGAGGTTGTTACTGATAGAACATTTATTGAAGGATTTTTCGATCATCGGCGCTTTTCGCTCATCGGCGCATCATCTTACGTTTGTTGACTGAAGACATTTTTGCGAGCAATAAGTGGAGTTAAAAACAGTTAAAATCGCCGCGATTGTCTTCCGTCTACCGAGTGTCCGTCCCCTCTCGTATACATGGTATACGGTATAGCAGTGGCCTGATAATCGGTGCTGCTTCATAGAAACACATGGCCCCTCGTGGTATGTTGCGATTATAAGACGCAGGTGAAATGTAGGCTGATTTTCAGGTCAAAAAAGTGTGTCTTATAATTGAGTATATACGGTAGAAACTAATCAAGTCATAATAACAGTGATAGGAAAATGAATAATGTTTAAACTTCAAACACGATACTCAATTTATGTTTTATAGTTAAAATAATGCAAGTTGAAATAATAACGACAATGAAACAAAATTTAAAAAACATATATTATAGATTTCAAAAGTCATAAGAAGTTTATAAACATAATAAGGGAATGTAAGTTTATATATATATATATGTTTCTCAAAGTATGTAAATGTATGTAAATATAAGAGAGTGGAGAATAACTGATACTTGCAATCTTACACGATAAATCTTACAGTAATCTTACAAATGTTTGTTGTAAAATGTAAAATTAATTACGAAAAACTAATTGGTTAGGTTTAAAAGGAAAGATGTGTAAGCTAATACATCTAGCTGTACAACCCAGCGTTGCCCGGGTAATAAAAAAGTCTGTGAACAGAAAATTGATTCATATTTAACATATCTACCTAACATATGCCATTCTACCTAAAACAACTGTAAAGGTTTTCAAACTTTGTCAAACAACTTTTAAACTTTATATCATGAGAAAAATGGTTCGTGCAGGTCAAATAAATTAAAAAATAAAACGACTATAAAAGGGTTTAGATGTAAAAGTGAAATAATTAGCAAGTAATAGCTAAATTGAGTCTGGTTTGCTGCGATTACAATATGAGATGATTCGGTAATGATACAATTAATACGAACTGAGAAAACAAAATAAAAATTCGTAATATGTTGAATTAATAATAACAATTCTTGCATAGAAGTGTGTGTATAAAAAGTTACTGTTCCACTAGCAGCTATTCATCAAAACTCTGAATACGACGATACTGGTACGACGATATGTAATGTAAAAATAAAATATTGTAGTGTCTTTGTCTGATCAAAGGTGAGAGAATCTAGATTTTAGAGGCTATTCCTACTCGAGGTAATACAATTGTCCATGGGAAACGTATTAACCTTTACGGCGATTTGGCAATTGAACCTTAATAAAAGCCGGAAATAGAGGTTCACAAAAACGCAAAAAACGCATCGGGTTTCATAGAGTTAATAGAATTTAATCGCCAGATTCTAATATCGAGAGTCTATTGTCGACATCGTTTTGCCAAAAACAAATTAGCCCTAATACGTCGAGAACAAAACAGCATCGCGTGTCACGAAGCTAAAATAAATTCATAGAGTTGTAATTATTACGTCATTTTTGTATAAAAATGGTGAATAGGTTATGTATAAAGGCGCACTAACTTTAGATTCCTATTGATGCGCCCTAGCGGTGAAAGAAAAAACCACAGAATAGCCGAATCCTTATATAATCCGCATGGCTCAAACCATAAAAAAAAGTAGCGGCTAATAGTCCGAAAAGTACGGTACGCTATAAGGTGGACACACGCACACACAAACACACACACACGCACAATGATTGCCGTTTATATAGTAGATATAGATCTATATATATAGTTATATACATGTATATATGAAATAGATATATAACTATATAGTATATGTATAGGTGAGCTAACAGATTGACAGTCAGACTCGATTCATCTCAGTATAAGATGCTGTATCTACTGCTAGTGAAACTATAAAACTGACAAATTTCATGATTGCACTCATGCTGGTCATTCGGCCAACCAGATGGAGAGCAGCTGTTGAAGTTATTCAAGTTATCTTTAGTATTAGACTAATTTGTTGTGTAATGACAAGACCCTGCGAATAGTTTTCATCTACAGGATGTGTGTAGACAACTCATATTAACTTCATAAAGTTATTATGAGGCAGTTTCTTAGATTAACTTTAGTGTAAGAAGGGAGGGCGGAGAAAAGTTCTATAGATGTCAACATTTTTAACCATTTGATCCTTGACAGCCTCGACTTGCCTCGACTATTCCGGCATTGTGCAGCGTGTGTCAGAAACCTTGACAGCCAGTATACTGGCTCCCCATGGCTCTGTTTACAAATGCTGTTTCTAAGTAACTGCGTAAATCATTCAAATTAACTCTTGCATTGGTGGTAGACTGAAAATTTTGTTTCTATTTTCAACCTTTTTCAAATATCTTCATTTACTTTGTTGTAATAGCAAGTTTTCTGGGACGATATCCCAAAACAATAGATTTGGCTCATTTGTTGGTATGTGATGCAGATGACGAATTATGTGATACTAACTAATATTTTACTGATTATTTCAAGTCAGAAAATGATTATGTGCTCAATGGATATGGTGCTACTGCACAGGTTTTCAGAATTTTTTTAAATCCTACAAATTTTTATGCTTTTTGTCTGAAGAACATTAAAACAAGTTTTCTGGTGACATTTGCTGTGTGTTGTTTGACTTTGTAACCAATGTTTTATCAAATGTCATTGGATTATCAGTATATTTAGATATATTTCATAAAAGTTTCAGAAGCCCTGTTGTTTGACAAGTTGTCAGGGAGCTTGACACATTGACAAGAATGACCAGGGTTCAAAGGGTTAATACTTTGAAACCTAACTGATCCTAGACTGTATATATCTTTCAATCGACTGTGAAAGCAGTGAAGATAGCACAATTTCTTGTGAAGTGGCGATCATATTGAAGCTTCGAGCTCGGAGAACTCAATGAAAAAAATCAGATTTCAAATACAGTAAAAAGTTCATTTTTTGTAATCTTTCAAAGATGAGATGTTTTAGAGGTAACTGAAAAAAACAAATGTTTTAATTTGATCAAGTTTTGTCAATTTTAACCTTGAAAATTCCTGGCAGTCAGATCACCTCAAACATCAAAAACAATTGCAAATGATAGAAAAATATCAATACTTTCAGAAAGAATCTACAAAGATTTTTTGCAAGTTCATCTTCAAGCAGAAAACAAAAGGAAAGTTATGTATTGTAGCTGTTTGTACAAATTATTGCATTTGTATATTAAGCTGTAAAATGGTTAGTTGTAAAGCTAACAGAAGCAATGATGTCACAAATATTTTTTGTAATTTTTCAAAGATGTGATGTTTTAGAGGTAACTGAAAAAATAAATGTTTTAACTTGATCAAGTCTTGTCGATTTCAACCTTGAAAATTCCTGGCAGTCAATTTACCTCAAACATCAAAAGAATTGCAACTGATAACAAAATACATTCAGATAAAGTCTATTAAAACTTTGTGCAAGTTAATCTTTAAGCTGAAGACAAAATGAGAAGTTTTATATTGTAACTGTTACTATTATTGAATTTAGGTACTTTGTGTCATCTAATGAATTTGTGTACTAGGCTGTTGAGTGGCTAACTCAAGCAATGATGACACTCTTTGCCAGCAGTTTATCATAGTGTTACTTTCAGTGGCTTTCCTTTTAAGCAAAATAAATTGTGTGGAAGTTAGAATGGGATTAATGCCGAAATTTCATATAATTAACTGGTAGATAATCATTTAGCCACAATAACAACAATATTGATATTGGCCACACATATCCTTCTATCATTAGTACAAATCATTTCCCTTTGTTTATTATATTGTAATGTGTAATGTTAATATAATATGAGACTAACTGTTGATATAAATACCCTACGAATATGAGAAACAATAACTTATCTAGTGATTCCTAATAATGACGTAAGAACAATTGATTTTACAATTTTAATATAGGTAATAATTTTATATAATAATTAAGTTTAGTGTGATTCTAGTAACTTTTATATTGCCGTACTTTATAGAACAAGAAATGGAAGCCCTGATGAGCGATCATCCTGAAGATGAAGGTATAAAACTACATAACTCATTTATTCAATAGCAGTACTTTAGCAGTACTGTAATTGTTCACACTATCACTTAAGTCAACAATTAGCTGTAGGATGGACCGCAACGATGAGCTGCTATGACGTTATTTTGTGATGAGTGATCATGGCTAGCGAAGATGCGATAGACTTTTAACATGTTGAACTTTGACACCGATGATCGCAACTGTCAGCATCTTGATTGGCTGTTTCTTAACGGCATCAGATCAAATTTCAACAGTTGTGAAGATCGACATGAATGTCATTCGGCTAGCATGGTAAAGAACCACACTAGTGATGATTTACTTAATCACATAATTAATAAATAATAAAAGTACATACGATATCAGGAATGCAATTTTAAAAATTTTTATTGGTTGTTGGTTAGCGGTCACCGATAGTTAATCGCTCCTAGACTTACAAATATTTTCTAGAATATTGTTATAGAGACTTGTTATTATTATTTAGCTTTTAAGAGCTTGTAATCACATTTTCACATATTTTGCACTTACAACACAACAGAGTGAGACATGGTGAATCTTTTGATACCAAATAACTGTAATGTGAATTTTGTTGCAAGTCAACCTTTAAACAAAAACTGCCACGAACAGCTTTCACTGTCTTTTTATAGGTACATATCTGTATATCAGACACGGAATCGGACACGCCGATTCCGATTTTGTACTCAACTTAAAGATTGGTCCACTAACTTTTAAATTCATTCTTGTTGAAAGCTTTTGAAACCATATTGTATGTGGTTACAGATATGCTTATACCTGCAGTTATGCATCAAAAGTGGACTTGTTTTAGATTATACAGCATACTATATCATTTTAACCAATTTAATCGGTTTCAATCTTAAAACATCAGTCAGTCAAAGGTAGGTAGTCAAATTTGTTAGTGACAGTCAAGGAAACAGTAGGCAGATCACCTTAAACATCACAAATATCGCAAACCATGGACAAATCTACTGAGATTTTGTCTGAGTTCATCTTTAATAATTTGTTTAAACTCAGATGGACAATTTCTTATAACTGTTGACTGTATATTTGGAAAGCATTGAAACAATGCTTTCAGTTTTACACAGTTTATTATGAATAATTTCATTCATGACGTTGCAATGAGTTAACCGAACTTACTAGAGTATGGACTCTAGAAACTTACTAGAACAAACTTACTACAGTATGCTGCTCTATTTAATTCTCTAAATAGAAACAGAAGCAGATGATGATGAAAATAAAAGTAACCAACAAACTGCCTATTTGGTTGTTAGAATGTTAATTAAACAAAGCAAAGCGGTTTCAGAATATACTACACGCGGTTCGGCAACATCTCATCCCAAACATGGCCGAGTCTTCAGCAACAATGAGGATTCCAAGAAGGTATGTAATAATTGGTATTACTACGTGTTGGAGATGTATTGATATTACTATGTGTTGGAGATGTATTGAGATTACTGTCTGGGAGATGTATTGGTATTACTATATGTTGGAGATGTATTGGTATTACTATGTGTTGGAGATGTATTGGTATTACTATGTGTTGGAGATGTAATTGGTATTACTATGTGTTGGAGATGTATTGGTATTACTATGTGTTGGAGATGTATTGATATTACTATGCGTTGGAGATGTATTGGTATTACTATATGTTGGAGATGTATTGATATTACTATGTGTTGGAGATGTATTAGTATTACTATGTGTTGGGGATGTATTAGTATTACTATATGTTGGATATGTAATTGGTATTACTATATGTTGGAGGTGTATTGGTATTACTATGTGTTGGAGATGTATTGGTATTACTATATGTTGGAGATGTATTGATATTACTATGTGTTGGAGATGTATTAGTATTACTATGTGTTGGAGATGTATTAGTATTACTATGTGTTGGAGATGTATTGGTATTACTATATGTTGGAGATGTATTGATATTACTATGTGTTGGAGATGTATTAGTATTACTATGTGTTGGAGATGTATTGGTATTATTATGTGTTGGAGATGTATTGATATTATTATGTGTTAGAGATGTATTGGTATTACTATGTGTTGGAGATGTAATGGTATTACTATATGTTGGAGATATATTGGTATTACTATGTGTTGGAGACGTATTGATATTACTATGTGTTAGAGATGTTTTGGTATTACTATGTGTTGGAGATGTATTGGTATTACTATATGTTAGAGATGTATTGGTATTACTATGTGTTAGAGATGTATTGGTATTACTATGTGTTAGAGATGTATTGGTATTACTATATGTTGGAGATGTATTGGTATTACTATGTGTTGGAGATGTATTGGTATTACTATGTGTTGGAGATGTATTGATATTACTATGTGTTGGAGATGTATTGGTATTACTATGTGTTGGAGATGTATTGGTATTACTATGTGTTGGAGATGTATTGATATTACTATGTGTTGGAGATGTATTAGTATTACTATGTGTTGGAGATGTATTAGTATTACTATATGTTGGAGATGTATTGGTATTACTATATGTTGGAGATGTATTGGTATTAATATGTGTTGGAGATATATTGGTATTACTATGTGTTGAAGATGTATTGATATTACTATGCGTTGGAGATGTATTGGTATTACTATATGTTGGAGATGTATTGATATTACTATGTGTTGGAGATGTATTAGTATTACTATGTGTTGGAGATGTATTAGTATTACTATATGTTGGATATGTAATTGGTATTACTATATGTTGGAGGTGTATTGGTATTACTATGTGTTGGAGATGTATTGGTATTACTATGTGTTGGAGATGTATTGGTATTACTATGTGTTGGAGATGTATTGATATTACTATGTGTTGGAGATGTATTAGTATTACTATGTGTTGGAGATGTATTAGTATTACTATATGTTGGAGATGTATTAGTATTACTATATGTTGGAGATGTATTGGTATTACTATATGTTGGAGATGTATTAGTATTACTATATGTTGGAGATGTATTGGTATTACTATATGTTGGAGATGTATTGGTATTAATATGTGTTGGAGATATATTGGTATTACTATGTGTTGAAGATGTATTGGTATTACTATATGTTGGAGATGTATTGGTATTAATATGTGTTGGAGATATATTGATATTACTATGTGTTAGAGATGTATTGATATTACTATGTGTTGGAGATATATTGGTATTACTATGTGTTGGAGATGTATTGGTATTACTATGTGTTGGAGATGTATTGGTATTACTATGTGTTGGAGATGTATTGATATTACTATGTGTTGGAGATGTATTAGTATTACTATGTGTTGGAGATGTATTAGTATTACTATATGTTGGAGATGTATTGGTATTACTATATGTTGGAGATGTATTGATATTACTATGTGTTAGAGATGTATTGATATTACTATGTGTTGGAGATATATTGGTATTAATATGTGTTGGAGATATATTGGTATTACTATGTGTTGAAGATGTATTGATATTACTATGCGTTGGAGATGTATTGGTATTACTATATGTTGGAGATGTATTGATATTACTATGTGTTGGAGATATATTGGTATTACTATGTGTTGGAGATGTATTGATATTACTATGTGTTAGAGATGTATTGATATTACTATGTGTTGGAGATATATTGGTATTACTATGTGTTGGAGATGTATTAGTATTACTATATGTTGGAGATGTATTGGTATTACTATGTGTTAGAGATGTATTGATATTACTATGTGTTGGAGATATATTGGTATTAATATGTGTTGGAGATATATTGGTATTACTATGTGTTGAAGATGTATTGATATTACTATGCGTTGGAGATGTATTGGTATTACTATATGTTGGAGATGTATTGATATTACTATGTGTTGGAGATGTATTAGTATTACTATGTGTTGGAGATGTATTAGTATTACTATGTGTTGGAGATGTATTAGTATTACTATATGTTGGATATGTAATTGGTATTACTATATGTTGGAGGTGTATTGGTATTACTATGTGTTGGAGATGTATTGGTATTACTATATGTTGGAGATGTATTGATATTACTATGTGTTGGAGATGTATTAGTATTACTATGTGTTGGAGATGTATTAGTATTACTATGTGTTGGAGATGTATTGGTATTACTATATGTTGGAGATGTATTGATATTACTATGTGTTGGAGATGTATTGATATTACTATATGTTGGAGATGTATTAGTATTACTATGTGTTGGAGATGTATTAGTATTACTATATGTTGGATATGTAATTGGTATTACTATATGTTGGAGGTGTATTGGTATTACTATGTGTTGGAGATGTATTGGTATTACTATATGTTGGAGATGTATTGATATTACTATGTGTTGGAGATGTATTAGTATTACTATGTGTTGGAGATGTATTAGTATTACTATGTGTTGGAGATGTATTGGTATTACTATATGTTGGAGATGTATTGATATTACTATGTGTTGGAGATGTATTGGTATTACTATGTGTTGGAGATGTATTGGTATTATTATGTGTTGGAGATGTATTGATATTATTATGTGTTAGAGATGTATTGGTATTACTCTGTGTTGGAGATGTATTGATATTACTATGCGTTGGAGATGTATTGGTATTACTATATGTTGGAGATGTATTGATATTGCTATGTGTTGGAGATGTATTAGTATTACTATGTGTTGGAGATGTATTAGTATTACTATATGTTGGATATGTAATTGGTATTACTATATGTTGGAGGTGTATTGGTATTACTATGTGTTGGAGATGTATTGGTATTACTATATGTTGGAGATGTATTGATATTACTATGTGTTGGAGATGTATTAGTATTACTATGTGTTGGAGATGTATTAGTATTACTATGTGTTGGAGATGTATTGGTATTACTATATGTTGGAGATGTATTGATATTACTATGTGTTGGAGATGTATTAGTATTACTATGTGTTGGAGATGTATTGGTATTATTATGTGTTGGAGATGTATTGATATTATTATGTGTTAGAGATATATTGGTATTACTATATGTTGGAGATGTATTGGTATTACTATGTGTTGGAGATGTAATGGTATTACTATATGTTGGAGATATATTGGTATTACTATGTGTTGGAGACGTATTGATATTACTATGTGTTAGAGATGTTTTGGTATTACTATGTGTTGGAGATGTATTGGTATTATTATATGTTGGAGATGTATTGATATTACTATGTGTTGGAGATGTATTAGTATTACTATGTGTTGGAGATGTATTAGTATTACTATGTGTTGGAGATGTATTGGTATTACTATATGTTGGAGATGTATTGATATTACTATGTGTTGGAGATGTATTAGTATTACTATGTGTTGGAGATGTATTGGTATTATTATGTGTTGGAGATGTATTGATATTATTATGTGTTAGAGATATATTGGTATTACTATATGTTGGAGATGTATTGGTATTACTATGTGTTGGAGATGTAATGGTATTACTATATGTTGGAGATATATTGGTATTACTATGTGTTGGAGACGTATTGATATTACTATGTGTTGGAGATGTATTGGTATTACTATGTGTTGGAGATGTATTGATATTACTATGTGTTAGAGATATATTGGTATTACTATATGTTAGAGATGTATTGATATTAATATGTGTTGGAGATGTATTAGTATTACTATGTGTTGGAGATGTATTGGTATTACTATATGTTGGAGATATATTGGTATTACTATGTGTTAGAGATGTATTGGTATTACTATGTGTTGGAGATGTATTAGTATTACTATGTGTTGGAGATGTATTGGTATTACTATATGTTGGAGATATATTGGTATTACTATGTGTTAGAGATGTATTGGTATTACTATGTGTTAGGGATGTATTGGTATTACTCTGTGTTGGAGATGTATTGGTATTACTATATGTTGGAGATATATTGGTATTACTATGTGTTGGAGATGTATTGGTATTACTATGCGTTGGAGGTGTATTGGTATTACTATGTGTTAGAGATGTATTGGTATTACTATGTGTTGGAGATATATTACTATTTTAGTCATTATTCGGTTCTTAAGCCTTTCCTTTAGTTTGGTTTGTACTAGCTTGTTTTCTTACCCTAAAATCATTCATATATATATTATATATATATTCAAATCATAATGTTTGTAAGATGAAATTAGGAACTATAGAATGTATGAACTAGTCATTGTATTGTAATGGAGTTACTTTTACTATTACTTGTATGATAAGGTTTCTGATAAGGAGTTTCTATTATCTGCATTAATGTTTTTAGTGTGATTTGCAGTTAGCCAGCCTTTCTTATGAATCACCATAGCACTGCTGGTCTTTGTAGGGTTTGCCGCAGCTAAATTTCTCAGGAGACAGAAAACACATTGAAGGTAAATTATATTATGAAGTACTATGTACTTGTGTGAGAAAATTGCGCTGTAATAATTTTCTTGACAGCGTCTCAGATAACCTGTTAAACATTTGCAGTTCATAATAAGTATTCATTTCAAATTTATTTTGTATTCCAGAATACTACAAGTATGTTGCAATAGTTTTGATATTTTGTACGTACAAAATATATTTTTTCAGAACGTTTTGCTGACAACTCTTTAAAACATTTGTTTATTTAAAACAAAAGACATTAAATATAAACCATCACCATATTGTTTGGTTATATCTTATATTAGTCGCAGTTATCCACAGTGGTTGTGCTAAATCAAACAAATAGATATTAGTCAATTTCTCATGGTTAGACAAAGCTCTTTTTTCTCAATCCCATACACAGTTACAAGGTCTAACTGCTATGCTTCGCTATGTATTAGGGCCCATATTTTAGATGCAGGTTTCAGAATGCTAGCTAGATCCCATATAGCCTGAGTTTGCACAATTTGAGCACAAAATGTGGAAATATGTATTACATGTATAGCAATTTGTATGGTTAGACAAGGGTTAAACTTGATTTACAGTACCCTTAACCCTTTTGCTGAGGAAACAACCGAAATGTCGTCTATCTGTTCTGGGGGGAAACGACAAATCTGTCGATTTCAGTAGACCTCTATAAAGCTGTCGCCTACTAACAATAAACGAAGGATATGTCTGTTATTAATTCCTAAATATTATCGGTAAGATATTAATTTATGATTTACTGCTATATGAAACGAATATCTGAGCGGTGTTGCCTTCTGCTACAAGTTTGAAAAAACGAAATCACGATTCTTTCGAAAAAAAAATGTAAGCTGGAAAAACCAGTCAACATGTTGCGTAACGTTCAAAATGAAAAGATAAAATGTTATTTGACCACAGTCGTTAGTGATCTTTTGCCTGATCAGTATGATAATAATTCAGATGATGGTAGTGATGTGAACTCCGAAGACTTTGAATATAAAGAGAAAAGTGATCGTTATGATGATTCGGTCAATGATAATGCTATATCCACCAGTGTTGTTGTTGTGAATACTAGAAGAGTGCCGCAACTCTAATACTATTAATACCTGTGCTACTAACATTTCGCCAATTTTTAAAATTGATGAATAAGAAGATGAAGCTCATGTTTTTAAGCACGCAGGGTTTTAATGGTTGGAAAATTGTTACTGCCTTATATGGTGACAAGCCTCTCCATCACTCCACAATTTCTCCTCTCCCGTATGGCTCAACTTTGCACCACCTGTTAATACTTTATTGCTGGAGTATTTCGATCACTTTTTTCTTCTGTAAGCACAGTCTAAACTGCATTTATGAGGAAATGCTACAGTGGAGCTACTAAAAAGGCATTTATCGGACTGTGTTTAAACAAGGGTTTGTTCAAAGCTCCAAAGAATGCAGTTTACTTTGATGGAAAGTATCACAACCAAAACCTTATGATATTTCGAGAGACCATGTAACAGGACACCTTCAAACTCATGCTCAGATTTTTATATATTTCTGACAGCTATAGTAGAGAAGTAGCTATAGAAGTGGTCATCCTCAATATAAGTTTAGGAAAGTTCTGGAACATTTGACAGCCAAGTGGTAACAAAGTTAGGATCTCTCCAAAGGGATCTCAATAGATGAAACAAGCGTAGGATTCAGAAGTCGTCACTGCCTAGTCAACTACACCCGCATAAAAAAGTATCACCAATGCGGCCCGAAGTAGTGCAATCTTGCCGACTCAGAGACTAGATATGTGCACAATACTGTCGATGTGTATAACATACTTTTGGAAAATCACAGTGAAAAAAGGCAAAATTTGGTAGTTGATAACTATTACACTAGATGAGTTCTCTGTGAAGAAATGATCAAAAAGCAAATATATATGTGACTAGCACAGTACACACAGGCTGCCGAGGTTTGCCTGAAGGCATCAATGCTAAGCTGTCAACCCAAGGGATGACGAAAGATAGCCAGATCTTGGCATTGTCCTCGGTAGACAGGCAAGAAGTGCGCATGTCTACACAGTCTTTTGCAAAGACTTGCGAGAACACGCATTGGAATAGTCCGGTCAAAACATTACCAGCTGTAATGGTGGAATACGATGCTAGAATAGGTGTCGCTGACACAGCTGATCAAATGGCCAACACTTATGCTACTTAGCGAAAAACTATGAAACAATGAAAGAAAATATCGTTCCATTTCCTTGACAAAACAATGACTAATATGTATATTATGTACTAGATGAATATGCCTGGCATTGCCCGAGTAATAAGTCTTGGCACAGAAAATTTATTTTTATTTAACATATAACAACAGTTACCATTCTAACTTTCAAACTTCATATCATGAGAAAAGTGTTTTGTGCAGTTTAAGAGAAAATAAAACAACGGTAAAGGTTTTCAAACTTTGACAAACAATTGTAACTTTTAAACTTCATATCATGAGGAAAATGTTTTGTGTAGGTCAAATAAATTCAAAAGCAAAATATCACCACTATCAAAGTGTTTTAATGTGAAATAGCAAGTATTAGCTGAATTAGGTCTGTTTTGCTAGGATTACAATAAAAGATGCTTTGGTAATGATATAATTAATACAAACTGAAAACACAAAATAAAAATCCTTGAATATGTTGAATTAATAATAACCATTCGTGCATAGAAATGTGAGTGTATAAAAAGGTTACCGTTTCAGTAGAAACTTTGAATACGACAACATTGTTACCTCTCTATACTCGTGCCTCGATACTGGTAGCTCTCGATACTGGTACAAATGTAAAAATGGGAAATCGGGCTGTCTTTGTCTGACTAAACGAAGAGAGAATGCCGAGGCTATTCATACTCGAGATAATACAATTGTCCGCGTGACAAGTATTAGCCTTGACCGCGATTTAACTTGAGATTTAATTAATCTCAAGTTAACTTGATTAATCTCTTTAATTTGATTAATCTTTGAGATTCATATATATAGATAAGCTAAATCCGAATGAACAGAATTCATACAAAATCCTGGACAGAACAATGACCAATGCATATATTATGTTTAAGCTAAATCCCAACATCGCAAAGCCAATGGAACATTATAACTTTATTGTAGAGGTAATTGATGTCCTGCTCAGTGGTTCCCAAGAGTCTCGGCACCGTGTTCGTAGACCAAGCCTGGGAATCATGCAGTTCAGATTTACAGCTAGACATTTTTGTGAAACAATCCCAGACTAAAAGCGTCAAGTCTGTGCTTTTTGTAGCAAGAGCAGAGGTGGCAGCTACAAAGGAACACGCATTTCAAAATGGTGTAAGAGCTGTGGCATTGGACTCTGCCAAAAGTAATGCATCCAAGCACTACATACTTAGACAGTTGTAGCAGCACATATGTAAATGAATGTTTATGTACAAAAGACTTTTTTAATAGAAATAAATTTCAGTTCAAGCTACATATGTTCATAGGATAGCGAAAATTTTATCGAATACTCAAAAAAATGACACGATTTTCGGTTGTTTTTAGAAGACTTTTACCAGGCGAGTGGGTTAAACATAGCATAGAGGTTGCTGTTAACCTTTTTAGGGAAAACACTCTGCTATTTTTAGCTCGATGTTCTTACAACCAAAACCCTTTTACCCACTCTCATTAACATCCCTTCATAATAGAAATATCTAACAAAGGCTTGTGTCTATCTTTTATCAGAATGCCTCTCTGACCAAACTCACAACGATCACAAAAACTACTATGCTGAGAAAGGATTAGACGGGATGTTCAACCCTTTGAGACATGGTATACAAAGTGCTGTATTACCAACTCAGAGAGAGATACTTTGCTATCCTGTAGCCCGATATCCTGATAACCAAAATCCTCTCCTCCCACTATCACTACAGAAGAAGCTAGGTAAGATGCCCTTGAGTCTACTGACTTATTGAAGTAAAATCTTAGGCCTCAAAGTATTCTAACAACTTGAATAGTTTAAAGCGCGTATTTTATTGTGATCGCCAAATGCCTGCATTTCTCTTTAAAATAACTTATCAGAATAGGGCAACTAACTAATATTCAGAGGCTGAATACCAACTCAAGAGTGAAGATGTTCTAAGAAAAATCTTTAGACTAACAAACATAACATAGCCAAACATCTGCATTTAAAACAAATCTATCAGGATGGAGCAACTCTAACTGATGTTCACAAGCTGAAGATTAGAAAGACATGCGATATGACTGTAAACATAGCAGTTAAATCATCTCTTAGTCATTTGGTTAAATGAGGAGTTGTGTTACACTGTTCATCATGTCCCTCCTGTGTTTTTATTTCAAAGTTAGTTACCATTCTAAACTTCATATCATGAGAAGTGTTCTGTGCAGTTTAAGAGAAAAAATAAAACAGCTGTAAAGGTTTTCAAACATTGACAAACAATTGTAACTTTTAAACTTCATATCATTAGGAAAATGTTTTGTGTAGGTCAAATAAATTCAAAAACAAAATAAAACCACTATCAAAGTGTTTTAATGTGAAATAATTAGCAAGTAATAGCTGAATTAGGTCTGTTTTGCAAGGATTACAATAAAAGATGATTTGGTAATGATATAATTGATACGAACTGAAAAAAAAAATAAAAATCCTTGAATATGTTGAATTAATAATAACCATTCATGCATAGAAATGTGAGTGTATAAAAAAGGTTACTGTTCTAGTAGAAACTTTGAATACGACAATATTGTTACCTTTTGATACTGGTACCTCGATACTGGTAGCTCTCGATACTGGTACAAATAGAAAAATGGGAAATACAGAAGTACAGAAAACACAAACTTTGAGATTTATATATAATTATAGATAAGCTAAATCCGAATGTCACAAAGCCAGTGGAATATTATAACTTTATTGTAGAGGTAATTAAAGGCCTGCTCAGTGGTTCCCAAGAGTCTCGGCACCGTGTTCGTAGACCAAGCCTGGGAATCATGCAGTCCAGATTTACAGCTAGACATTTTTGTGAAACAATCCCAGACTAAAAGCGTCAAGTCTGTGCTTTTTGTAGCAAGAGCAGAGGTGGTAGCTACAAAGGAACACGCATTTCAAAATGGTGTAAGAGCTGTGGCATTGGACTCTGCCAAAAGGAATGCTTCCAAGCATTACATGATTAAACAGTTGTAGCAGCACATATGTAAATGAATGTTTATGTACAAAAGACTTTTTTAATAGAAATAAATTTCAGCTCAAGCTACATATGTTCATAGGATACCGAAAATTTTATGACACGATTTTCGGTTGTTTTTGGAAGACTTTTACCAGGCGAATGGGTTAAACATAGCATAGAGGTTGCTGTTAACCTTTTTAGGGAAAACACTCTGCTATTTTTAGCTCGATGTTCTTACAAACAAAACCCCTTTACCCACTCTCACTAACATCCCTTCAGAATATTAGTATCTAACAAAGGCTTGTGTCTATCTTTTATCAGAACGCCTATTTGACCAAACTCACAACGATCGCGAAAACTACTATGCTGAGAAAGGATTAGACTGGATGTTCAACCCTTTGAGACATGGTATACAAAGTGCTGTATCAACATCTCAAACAGAGATACTTTGCTATCCTGTAGCCTGGTATCCTGATAACCAAAATCCTCTCCCTTTATCATTACAGAAGAAGCTAGGTAAGATGCCCTTGAGTCTACTGACTTGTTGAAGTAAGATCTTAGGCCTAAAAGTATTCTAACAAATTGAATAGTTTAAAGCGCGTATTGTATTGTAATCGCCAAATGCCTGCATTTCTCTTTAAAATAACCTATCGGAATAGGGCAACTCTAATATTCAGAGGCTGAATACCAACTCAAGAGTGAAGATGTTCTAAGAAAACTCTCTAGTCTTATCATTGTGAGTTGTTGCAGCTATTGAACCTACCAACATTTATTCCACTATGATATACCCTAGGGATGTGCTCACATGGCTTCATTTCTGTCTTC
Organism: Watersipora subatra; assembly: GCF_963576615.1. Taxonomy (NCBI): domain Eukaryota; kingdom Metazoa; phylum Bryozoa; class Gymnolaemata; order Cheilostomatida; family Watersiporidae; genus Watersipora; species Watersipora subatra. The sequence goes on from NC_088718.1 coordinate 2,162,810, forward strand.
TCTCAGAGCGCTCTGATGACCACTCTTACCAAACACACAATGATAAGAAAAACTACTATACTGAGACAGGATTGGGCTGGATGTTCAACCCCTTGAAACATGGCATACAAAGTGCTGCATCACCAGCTAAAAGATATATACTTTGCTATCCTGTAGCCCGGTATCCTGATAACCAAAATCCTCTCCTCCCACTATCACTACAGAAGAAGCTAGGTATGATACCAACTCTACTTTGTTTGTAAAATGCGTACATAGATAACTCAAAAGTGAAGATGTTCTAAGAAAAATCTTTAGTTTAACAAACGTAACATAGCCAAACATCTGCATTTTTAAAACAAATCTATCAGGATGGAGCAACTCTAATTGATGTTCACAAGCTGAAGGTTAGAAAAACATGCGATATGACTGTAAACATTGCAGTTAAATCATATCTTAGTCATTTGGTTAAATGAGGAGTTGTGTTATACTGTTCATCATGTCCCTGTTGTGTTTTTATTTTAAAGTACTTGGATACAGTGAATGGTAACTTCATGGTGATGTTTAAATTGACGTTTTTGCTGAACAGTATGGAATAAGCCTTCAAAAAAGAGGTCAACAGCCTAAATTTAAGCCATAGTTAAGCCTAAATTCACCTAAGATTATTCGTTATTAGTATAGATAAAACTTTGGAAGGATGCATACTTGTTGAAGTGGGTTGACTTGATACAAGTTCCATTTGTAACATGAGCATGCACATCAATTTCATCATTGTGCAAATGTATATGAACCATTCACTACCAGGTTACACGAGTTTTTATATCAAGTTGTGTGAGCATTATGTAGAGCTAATATCATACAGAAAGTCCTGTATTTGGTGTCATGGTGTTAGCTTGATTTATTGTAATTGATTTAGTGAAGGGGTGCTGTTGTTTCTGTGTGATCGGTGAACTTTTGCTATTGTCAGGAATATAGTAATAATAGTAAGTTTGCAGTGTGCTGTCTTCATCAATATACAGTATGTACCACATGTCTTCATCAATATACAGTATGTACCACATGTCTTCATCAATATACAGTATGTACCACATCTTGTGAATACATATACCGTCAACTACACTGTAGTTAGGGAACAACTGAAGTGGTATGAGATGTTTCTACTTAAATACTACTACGTTCCTCAAACACTGATGGAACATGCAATATATTTTATTATCACTCTTTTAAAGCTTTTTATGGAATACTGTACTAGTTGACAACCGGGCTTATGGTTACTCATGTAGGACATAACGTGTAATGCTTGCGGTGGACCCATTTGGGAAACCTTCATTTTACCTGCAGTATTGCATATCAGTAATTGCGTGTTTTCAGCTTGGACAACATTAGAAAACAACAAAATGCAGCTTTAAAAACCATTGAACTGGCTTTTAGTGTCTAGTAGATATGACATAAATGCTGTACACTTAACTGCTGATATTATCCCGTGGTCTACAGGCGCGATGAGTCCAAGAGAGTTCCTCGAAACGGTTCTTCGTGAGCTCTCACTTGATGAGCGAGAGTCACTGCTGGTTGATGAGAAGCAGAGAAGAACAACCTTCCTTGTCAACTGGCCTCATGATGGAAACTTGTCTGGTATTAAGATGGCTCAGGCAGGATTCTACTGTGTCGGTTTGTACTTCTGCATTGCCAGCGTATATTCTATAGATGACTGATAGAGTATAGTATATATTCTATAAATGACTATGAGAGAGTATAGTGTATATTCTATAGATGACTATGAGAAAGTATAGTGTATAATCTATAGATGACTATAAGAGAGTATAGTGTATATTCTATAGATGACTATGAGAGAGTATAGTGTATATTCTATCGATGACTATGAGAGAGTATAGTGTATATTCTATAGATGACTATGAGAGAGTGTAGTGTATATTCTGTAGATGACTATGAGAGAGTATAGTGTATATTCTATAGATGACAATGAGAGAGTTTAGTGTATATTCTATAGATGATTATGAGAGAGTATAGTGTATATTCTATAGATGACTATAAGAGAGTATAGTGTATATTCTATAGATGAATATGAGAGAGTATAGTGTATATTCTATAGATGACTATGAGAGAGTATAGTATATATTCTATAGATGACTATGAGAGAGTATAGTGTATATTCTATAGATGACTATAAAAGAGTATAGTGTATAATCTATAGATGACTATGAGAGAGTATAGTGTATATTCTATAAATGACTATGAGAGAGTATAGTGTATATTCTATGGATGACTATGAGAGAGTATAGTGTATATTCTATAGATGACTATGAGAGAGTATAGTATATATTCTATAGATGACTATGAGAGAGTATAGTTTATATTTTATAGATGACTATGAGAGAGTATAGTTTATATTCTATAGATGACTATGAGAGAGTATAGTATATATTATATAGATGACTATAAGAGAGTATAGTATATATTCTATAGATGACTATAAGAGAGTATAGTGTATATTCTATAGATGACTATGAGAGAGTATAGTGTATATTCTATAGATGACTATGAGAGAGTATAGTGTATATTCTATGGATGACTATGAGAGAGTATAGTGTATATTCTATAGATGACTATGAGAGAGTATAGTGTATATTCTGTAGATGACTATAAGAGAGTATGGTGTATAATCTATAGATGACTATGAGAGAGTATAGTATACCGTACAGGATGAATTTATTCGCGGAGTTATATTTCGCGAAAATTGTCTTTTCATGCATATTCGCGGATGAGTTTATTCGCGGCTGAAAACTGCCACTCTCTAGGAAAAGTTAACTCTATTACGTCGAGCAATAGACTTAACCTTACGCATGCGCGCATTGCGCGTTTCGTTTTCTATTTAGCTTACAACTACGGGTGGATCGTACTAAGCTATAAATTCTTTGTTGCGTTCAGAGGTTTTCACGATTATTCACAGATTTGGAGGCCTTTGATGAACCAACAATTTGTGGTAAGTAATGAGCTTTTCACATTTACTAAATTAGTTGAATCTTACTTTGGTTCTTCGGTAAAACGCAATATTCATGTTTTCCATCCCTACCAATTCATTATTTGTTTTAGTGTGAGAGAGATTTTTCATCATACACGGAAGAACAATGATTGCAAGGGTGGTGTATGTCATTTTTAGAAGATCACGAATCATTCAGGGAAGTCTGGAAATTCAGATAGAAGTGACCGCAGCTACTTACGAGGAGAATATATCTGATTTTAAAAAAAGAGCAAAAACGCCTTTACGAGCACAAATCTTTGGCCAGCCGGCAGAACTTTGCAATAGTAAGCTACGAGGAGAGTTCTGATGATAACTTCCTTACCAGCCATGTAGTAGCAAGAGAATCGCCTTTAACATCTACCCAAGACAGTGACAGCGATGTAGAGCTGATATTACCAAAATAACTAGTCAGAGAGCGCCATTACACGCTAGTATTCACTTATCAAGACTATCAGTTTAATTTTATTGCTCTAGACAACCGCAATATAGACTAAACTGTTTATATTTACTCCATTCATCGTTTGTAAAATTTTATTTGTACACTCAAGTTTGTAATAAATTATAATATATCTATACATGAAATAAGATATATAATTTAATCATGTTTGCTGCAGCGATATCAAGGAGTTGTTGTCAATGAAAGGGTCTAGGTTGACTGGTTGCTTCTCTGCCAATATTCCTGCCTTGATGAATATTACTACTTGTCTCTAGTTTTCATAATCGGAGTAAGTTGTTTTATTCTCAATCTGCAGTAAACACAGAAAAGAAAAAAATCTTAACAAGTGTCAAGGAAGCACAAAAACAATAGCTGAAGTATTTAATGAAAGCGATCAGTTTTTAAACAAAAGAATTAACTAATGCAGTTAATAATGGAAAAAATGTATCTTCACTGCACATCAAATACATACCATAATGTCCAGATCAGAATCATGATCGTCCTCAACTTCGGTATTCGAGATTGATGGAGTTGATTTCAATGTATAAAGACTAGGAGAGCTTTTTTGCGATGATGAAGCCATGCCGAACTACTTGTAAAAACCTTGAATAATTTTGTAAAGTTTGCTGCAATGGCAATAAAACTCGAGCCCCGGCTAGGATTTTAAAGAAGTTTTGGAACTCGGCTACGTTTAGTACTTCTGCCTAGTGGCTATTTTCGCTATGACGCCATTCTGCCTATCTTGTGACAACCTTGAATAATTTTGTAAATAAATGTGATGCATTGGCAATGGTGTTAGCTCAAAGCCTAGGCAATGATTTTAAAAATGTTTTGGAACTCACCTACGTTTAGTAGTTATATTAAAAACTAGCCTAGCGACTAGTTTTCAATTTGATGCAGTAGTTATTCTCCCTTGTGATAAAAAATAGAACTAATTATTCACGGAATTTAATAATTCGCGGAGTTGACTGTTCGCGAAATCGCGAATTTTTATATCCATCGGATATTTTCATCCTGTACGGTATATTCTATAGATGATTATGAGAGAGTATAGTATATATATTATAGATGACTATTAGAGAGTATGGTGTATATTCTATAGATGACAATGAGAGAGTGTAGTATATATTCTATAGATGACAATGGGAGAGGATAGTACATATTCTATAGATGACTATGAGAGAGTATAGTGTATATTCTATAGATGACTATGAGAAGTTATTTTGTGTAATTTGACAGCGTGGTCTGAATTCTGTAGATAACTATGATAGAGTACAGTGTGTGTTCTGCCGTGGAAGTCTTCACAAGTGGGAAGAAGGAGACAACCCTATGACTGAACACGCCAAAATGTTCCCCTTCTGCAGATTTGCTAAGGGTCTTGAATGTGGAAACAAAGAGTACAGAAGTGATGTTCTGGGAACTGAGGAGCTTAAGAATATTACTTTTCTGTGTGTACCAGGTAAAGGCAGACTGTTTATTTTGGCAGTTACTTACATACTAGTAGTATTGTTACCCCAATATGTTCTCTGAGAGGTAGTTACATATATACTGTTAGTATTGTTAACACTACATGTTCTCTGAGAGACAGTTACATGTATACTGTTATTGTTGTTAACATAACATGTTTTCTGTTATTAACTTAGGTTGTTTAGTTTGTTTAGTTTTAAGGCTGCCACAGACTTTTACAGGCTAAAAATTCTTTTCCATACCAGACAGTGTTAAAGGCTGTAGACTGCAGCAGGTAAACGTGGTGTTCATTCTGGTTCTCTGTAACACTATAGTTAAATACATCCCACTATAGTTTAGTTACTTTCATCGTTAGGAAAAGTACTTCCCTAAACCATCCTCTATTATTGGTGATCATTTTTCAGAGTTGAAAAAGAATCGAGATGGAAGTGTCACTACCAACAGCAATGCTTTGGGCATCTCCACCAACAAGGCTGCCATCATTAAGTATGCTATCATAGAATCAAGAAAGAATACATTTGCTCGATGGCCAGCTTCTAATGCCTTAGACGCTGACAGTCTTTGGGAAGCAGGTATGAGTTGTGTACATTGTTTGAGTTGTTGCTGGTTTAATGAAGGTTACTCATACCGTGATCCTGCTGTTTACTGTGTGTCATGTAAAGTACCCCAAATTAATATATTTAATGTATTAATATGTTCTTTCCTTTAATGTTACATGTTTAGTCTGAGTTACTGTGTGTCATGTTGAGTATCCCACATTAATTTATTCTTTCTTTCAGTTGGTTCACATCTTTAGTAGGTATTTTCCGTTACATAGTTGACTGACTCACCAATCTCTAATACATGATCCCCTGTAACATCGGAGTTGTCCTTTCCTTGTAAGCAAGTATCTGAAACCATTTTTGTTGTAAAAAATGTTACATGGACAGCACTACTGCAGAGTCTGAAGTATGACCTTCACTGTTTTTAAAACCTAAGTATAATAACAGAATTATTAAAAGCTTCTAAAAGTTCTTGATTCTGGTAATACACGCTTATGAAATGATGAGTTGTTCTCTCTCAGTTGTAGAGTATTCCATGGTTGATTAATTGTATCAACCATGTCAAGAGTAAGTATGTGAAGAGTAAAGATGTGTGACTGTGTGAGAGATAGAGAGAACATTTTACATAAAGTACGCCCAAGTGGCATAAGTCCTAACAATCAGCATTGCTTATTCTTGCAACCTTGAGTAAGTTCATGTCTAAGCTTGCTTTTTATTTTGAGGTATGACACAGATTAGTTATAGGTGAGGTACTTTTGAATATTTCTTTAAAACATATTCCCATCAGACTACAAAAATATTTTATAGTTTTTGGTTGAATGCTATAATTTGTTAAATCACACTTAACCAGAAAGATTACATTGTTCTGAGTTGATGCTGTAATAAAATAACTGTAGATGGTAAAAATAATGACCTGAGCTGTATCATAATAAATACTGATGGTATAAATAGAAATAACAAGTAAGATGGACAGACAGATCACAGCATCAACTCACTAGACTTGGGTTAGCAATGTTAGACACATATCTAGCCACAAGAGAGGGTAGAGGTACAGGTTGTTATTATTATTGCCCATGATGGAGGAAGGAAAGCAACAGATGGTATTTTGTGATTTTATGTAAATCAGTCTAGTAATTTAGTTACCTGTTTTAGGTTTCTACTACACCGGGTTTGATGATCAAGTCAGGTGTTTCTTCTGCGCTGGTGGACTCCGGGATTGGTCTGTCGGTGATGACCCCTGGCAGGAACATGCAAGGTATTACATTCAGTATTACATCAGGTATTCTCACAGTTATTATATAGAGACATTAATGCTTGTTATGGGATAGTAACAGACATATACTTAACATGAATAATAAATACCTTTGAATGAGTCTGTTACATTTAACCCACTACTTACTCTTCATATCATCATTACTCTCTCTGTAATCTTTTTAACTTTCTCTTAAACTCAGAGACTCTGTCTTATTGTGAAAAAACAAAATTGATGTAACAACTTTCAGCCTTATCTTCTGTTCGCTTATTAGTCTATGTTTCTGTTGCTAGATAGTTAGTCTTGATACCTATTGCTAGGTAGCTGCTTTTAGTATATATTATTAGGTATAAATAGTGTTAATATCTATTGCTATATAGGTAGACTTGATATATATTGCTATATAGATAGTTTTTCTATTTCTTGCTATATAGGCAGTTTTGCTATCCATTGCCAGATTATCTTCTCTTTAATAAGTGATTTTTCGATTTGGAGATTGCTATGACATGGGTAGTAAAAAACATTCTGAACTTGTTGCTGAGGTCTCTCTGATGTCGGTCTCTCTAATCCAGGTGGTTTCCTGACTGCTCCTTTCTGATTCAACACAAAGGTGAAGTGTATGTGAATGAAGTTCACAGGACAACAGCAGATGGAAAGAAAGTAAGTTACAATTTGGGAAGTATATAAATTAGTTGAACTGTTTAGTCTCAGACCTACAGGCACCTTTAATGTACACAGTGGTCATGTGAGTTGCACACAAAAGCACCATGCTGAACACTTTCATGTTAAAATTGAACATATAGATGCTTCCTTCTTTGGTTGAATAGCATATATTGCTGTTTGTTAGCACCCAATTGCAGCACCATAAAATGAGGTACTTTAATAAAGTTAGGAGAAACAAAGTTCAATAGGCGTTTATAGTAGTTGTGTTAAGGCTACATTGTTGATGACATCACTAAGGATTCACGTTGTGACCAAGTTTGTTGTGTACTGCATGTTAAAGAATCCCTGGGTTTTCCCTCTCTACGTCTAGTCACTATAATTACCACAGCATACCTTACAACAAAGACTCAACATGCATCCTTGCCCTTTCATTTAAAAGAGCATTTTTTTGTCAATACCTATCTCTAATACTTCATTTGAAATCATGACTGGATCTAAGGATAAATGATTGTTAAAAAAATAATCGTAACGCAAAACCTACCAAGCTGTACTCTACCACAATTTGATTTAATACAAGTTATAATAATCAGAGCTCTCTGTTATTGCCATGACATGCCACTTACTTCAAATAAAGATAATAATAAAGCTCACTATTATTTTAGTTTTTTCTAATTGCTTGCGTAGGTATCTACTAAATGGTGTATAATACAGACACTTGCTAGTTGGTGCTTGCTACAGATACCTAGCTGATCATCGGTACACACACACCCGTTAGCTGATGTAATACGGTCATCTTCTAGCGGGTGTTCGCTACAGATACCTGCTAGCTGATGTATAATATAGTCACCTGCTAGCTGGTGCTTGCTACAGTCACTTGTAGATGATACCTTCTACAAACAACTACTCATTGGTGCCTGCTACAGGCACCAACGCGTAGCTACAGGCATCATTTTGTACCAAAAATCGATCGTTGTTAAGTTTCTGTTATACTGAGTGTCTCAACAGGTCATCGTTTGTCAGTATTTGAAGTTTTAACTTAATCAAGTTTAGGTCATAATCACAAACTTAGTTAGGAAAACAACTTAATTTTGGCACTTATCAAAGTTCATGTCACCTATTAACCTCTTTTTGCTCAACTAAACATAGTTATCACTCATGTGCTGCCACATTTGACAAGAGGTTCAACTTACATTGACTTAGTTAATAGTATCTTGTTAGATTAATACTCTCTCAAAAGTAAGTACGTGTTGACCACTTATTCGTCTCATAAACACGTCATGCTAGCAAATCTTGAGTAGTCTTTCCATCTTGGTTTCAATAAAAAAATCAGTCTGAGAAGACAGCCTCATTCATCTAGTTCGTTATCTAATTTGTTGTTACAAAGCTGGCACTGTCAGCATCAGAGTGCTGTGTCTCCTCGGATAGTCCTTATTTATTCCACCGTAGCAAAGAGTTGAGTAGTCTTTATAACCACGCTCGGCTCAACCCTGGTTTAAAGCACAGTAATAAATGGGTTTGAGACGTCTGCTTATTGTTAGCTGGGTGAGAGTGTTCATTCCTGAAAGAGGTTGATTGGTAGTTCATTACTTTATACACGCTTCATGTTTTCATCAAATATCGTTTCTACAGAAGGGAAGAGTTGAGTGGTCATTATAAAAACACTCAACTCATCACTATTTAAAGCACAGCAGCTATGGGATGTATATCCTTTTTGTTAATCTTGTTGCATTAGTTGAAGTTGCATCATTAATAACTAGTCCAGCGACAGAAAGTATCCTATCAGAGTTGATATTCTACTGGCATCATAGCACTGGCTGATGAAGAAACAATCGCGTGGAAACTTTGTCGTACTTAGCATACTTCTACTCTGCAGACACCATACAGATCCTGTCTCAATGCCAATATACAGATAGTTCATGGTGGGAGCAGGCCTGGGGCAGTGCTATCATAGTCAGTAAAAATATCAGATATCAGGATAATCAATAAAAACAGCTACTATTCAGTCTTGAGTCCACTGTTCCTGACGGCTTCTTAATTGGGCACACAGGCTAGATTTGGCTGGTTAGAAATAATTACTTGCAACCTCCTTATAGGATTCTCACCTCCTTATAGGATTCAACCTCCTTAAGGATTGCAACTTCCTTATATGTTGTGAATGAATGAAAATCTCGCTAAAAATTGGAAGAGATGTAAAAAGAAATGTCAACAGCTACCTTCATGCAATTATAGCAGCTCAGCCAGCTAAAGAACATACTGTTTGCTGGTGATAACGATACCCCAAGGAGCATTAGGAGAAAAGTCATTTTGCGTCACTGTTATAGTGACGATGCTGTACAAATTTTCGACCAGTCTCATTTTCTTAATGATGCCAATTTACCTGAATATAGGAATTGTCTCCCCCGATGTGCTAGCCAAATTTGATGTCTACTTCAACCCCAACTGGAACTAGTTGTATGACTAGAATATGTTCATGTCAATCATCCAGGGTAATAGTGAGCCCATTGGCTTGTTTGTCAAACCTGACACGAGTGAGTGTTTGCGAATTCATGAAGTACGATGATGCTTGTTCACTGTGTGTTGAACATCAAAGATTCTCTCTTCAGAACGGCTCGCTTACATATACCAGTACCTAAGCCAATACATGGTTATAGATTTTGAATTTTTGATCATGTAAAAGGAAAATGCCCTGCCTATGATGAAGCGGGTTGCAAGTGTGGCAAAAAACTTCAATGAATGTACAATAGCTGTAAAAATAAGTTAATGTAGTGAACATTCTATAGATGAATACTGGGAAGATATAAATGCCAGGAGAATGTATCCATCAAAGGGCTGGTTCAAGGAATACCAAATTTGTGTAAGGGACATATATGTATGGCAATAAACATCATAGGTTTCCTTTAAGACGGGGTCCTATCTGATACACTATCACTATCACGAGTCGAAGATCTCAACGCAAATATTGAATAATGCCAGCCTCGATGTACTTCAATTAAGTGCTTCCCAATGCTGGGCGGACATCACCGTACTTGGGTTCAGTTCATGTAAATAACTACCTTTTCAGTTACTCAGTGAGAATATTACCCACTATTTTGATCTCCAGGCATCAATCATTGTCTTTCTACCCACAATGCACCATGAGCCAGCTTCTCATTGCATTGTACTAGCTGATGGTAGAAAGATCCCATACAAACTTCAAAATATTTTTTCCTTAAGTTAGGTTGGTCAAACTTACCTGATTGAACACGAAACAGATCTCATCTTTAAGGAAATATACATTTGCTTTAGGATTTAGTGTAATATTCTCAAGTTCTGTTATGTTGCGCTACTGAAATTATAACATGAACAAGCTAGGCTCCAAGGCTGGCAATATAAGACAAAAATGCAAATAAATTCCAACAGCTCTTTTCTCTATCGGTTTATTAAGAGTGATATCTGCAGTACAGAGTTGTTATTTGTAGTCACTCTGACATTTCTTTCCTCTCATTTATACACTTGGCTAGTTTTAGTTGAACGAATCAAATCCTCCAGCGCAAACAAGCTGGGATGGTAGGATTTGAGGCTATAGTCACCCTGGTTACAACCAGTGTGTCAAGGCCAAGAACTTCCAACAGCCCTATTCTCTATTGGTTTATTAAGAGTTCTTAGATTTCTGCAGTACAGAATTGTTATTTGTTGTTGACATCACTCTAACATCTCCTTATAGGTCTACTCTCATTTATCTACTTGGCTAGTTTGAGAAAGAATAAAATCTCATTCAGCCCAAACAAGCTGGTAGGATTTGATCCCTGGTAGCACTGGTTACAACCAGCGTGTCACAACTGGACTATCAGAGTATTCAATAGTTTTGATAATGGACATTCGAGCTGTTTTGAGTCTGAAAAACAAGGTTTTTTTTTGTTTTTGTCTGTATGGCCATATATGCACTTTTTACCAAGCACTTGTTTGGTATTGTAGTGCTCTCGTCAAACTATCCTGCAGAAAAAGGCTGAGAAGGAGTACAAGCAGAAGGTATCACAGCAAAAAGGTAAATATTTAGTTACGAGCTGGTGCAGAGGTTGTTTCTCATGAGTAATTGTTCTTCTATGAATGTATGACATGCTACAAGAAAGACCTCATTATGAATATTGTGTAAATCAGATGAGCAGTATGTAGACTTCTGCTCTCACATGAGGGTTTATGACCCTTACCTGCAGTCACGTATTTGAAACTGGAATTCAAACAGAGGCTGACATCACCACAGTTTTAGTGGGGTAATGAGAGTTACCATATTTATAAACAGTGTTATAGTACTTAAACTGAGACTATCAAGTTTTAAAATAATAATATAACAATAAGATCTCAATACTAAGAAAACAACTCTGATTAATAGCATCAATCAGTATTACAAAGACAGAGAACTCTCCCCATCTTTGGTAATGGCTGTACTAGTAGTGCATGTTTATCAGTAGAAAAGCATTTCGTCATGTAGTTAATAATTTATTCATTTTAATTTTCAGTAGAACCAGCTTGCTAAAATCTACCTTTACTGGTTTAGACTAGTTGAGATGACCATTTGTTTCGCTAGAGGAGAAAACCTTGTTGAATATCTTCCAGGTGCTTTCAGATTTTCTGGATATGATGTTTCTGCTGTCAATAACACTCGCATCAATGCTGTCAAAAGGTCGCTCAATATCTATTTCTGCTGGAGTGGATTTTAACTAAAGCTTAAAATGACATCACTATTGACTGATTATAGTAATATTAATGGAAAAAGAATGCTAAACCTTCTAGATCAATCATCACTCGTCTTTCCCATCATAAACTTGTGAGATTTGAAAATGTCTCGAGAAAATCTGAAAGCACTTCATGAGTTCCATGGTACTTTTTAAAGATGTGGTATACACACTTTTAGCACTGAAACACAACAGCAGTTTTCGAAGTCAAGTGATGTCTGGTTTTTTGCAGACAAGAGCAACTTGGTCATACAAACTCGCATGCTTTTAACAAATTAAGCATGGGAGCCTGTTTGTTGTTTTATTATTTATTAGTGAATTAATAAACATACATTTTGAATTTAACAGCCTTACATGACCTTTGCATAAAGCTGGGTCATGAAAGACAATTGGTCGACCTTGCTATCAACCGGAATGGAAAAGCTTTTGATAACGCTAAAGATCTTGTAGTAGCAGTTTACAAACTTGAGGAAGAAGAGGATATGGGGATGGAGGTATGCAATTCACAAATAGTTATAAACATGTTAATATTTTTGGTATATGTCTCTCCTTGTAGATACTGTAAAACATCTAATTTAGCGCCACCTTTATTTGAACACCACCTCTATTTGACCGCCACTCTGACTATCTTTTATCTTTATGAACCCATAATATCAAGTGATCAATAAAAAAGTGTCCTCCAAATCATATTAGTAATGAATCATTTACATTACTAACAATCAATTCTCTCGTCGTCCTACTCCAAAACTCTTTTTTTTCGTTAAAACTTTGAAAGCAACACCATCTAAATAACTGCCTCAGGCTAATAATGGTTCCTTGTTTAACATGGTTTTGATACTTCAAAGTACATGTAGATAAAAAACATTTTGCGAGTTTTGGGCCAAAGGTTACGTTTAGCGAGCAAAACCTTTACGCGATGCATTTGTGCTAAATGCAATGCGTAAAAGTTTTGTTCTGCCAAAAGTTTGTTAGCGTTAATTTTGGACATTAATATCGACTAGTTCAGCAGTACATTGTACAGTACATTCAGATGACATTGTAGAAGGTGTTGGACAACTGAAAATTTTTGTTCCATCGAAAGCAACAATCAGAAAACAGCTGGCCGAGAAAACACTGCAAATATTTTTGTTTTAAAGGCGTTAATTTTAGTTCCTTCGTGTAATATAAGTATGGTTTGTTTGAGTCACTTGTTCACGAATATATATTTGTATCATTTGATAGATTATTATTGGGCAGACTTATAAATTTGCAGATTTATAGCATATTATTTGATAGCATCATTGTGGTAATCTGATCTTACAATTGATCGAAGCTCGTAATTCCTCTTCTATTGCACATAAAAAGCTAGTTTTGGCTGCAAACTGTAGCATTAATATCAATGAGTGCAATGAGCTTTTATGCAATATTATTAAATTTAGTTAAAAAATAAAAATATGTCTTCAAATTTAGAATGAATTGAAAATTGAAAACTCCAAATTACAAAGTTGGACACTATTGTAAGCAATAGATATTAGCTGGTAGAGATATTTCTCTGTTTCTCAATGTATATTTATTAAGAGATCTTTGACAAGTTGGAGGGGTAATTTAGCAGATTTATTGCATCCAAAAGGTTTAATATCACTCCACCGGAAAAATAGGGCAAAATATAGGCGACATTCACTTTGCCCAAAAATGGGCTAAATTTATCAAAATTCTGACAAGCTACTTGGAAAATATATCTCAGCCTCTATTTGAACGCCGCCTTTAATTGACCGCCGCTACAGAAGAAGGGTTTAAAAATTGCGTCATGGCATTCAATTAGAGGTTTTACGGTAAGTTTTTATTATATTTAATGATCTGACTGGGAGAACCACAAGATATTCTGACAGCGAAAATCTAAATAGTTGGCGGTGTGAAGGTTATTAATATATTTTTATTAGTTGGAGTGTTTGGTTCTAGGTTCTGGTTTGTCGCTCGGTAGCTAATCAGTGTGTCCAGTAAAGCTTAACGATGTCCAAAAATCACCAAACAATTTGATTTTTCAAAAAATTGGTTCGCGATATTATTATGTAAAAACTTATAAATTTTTGTTAATATTTTTTGCATATTTCAACTTGAATAGAAACTGTTTTTGTTTATGATAGTTAAAATATCTATTTCCTGAATGTCTTTGTGCATGGAATACCATGGTATGAGCTTATTATAAGACTAGAAGGCCTGTGCACTTTAGTTCCAGTATCACTCACTCTGAAAATCGTCAGGTGTGAGATAAATCATCATTACATGATTACATCGTTTATACTATTGGTAATATATATTTAGATGGTGGTGATTCTCATATCGTCTACCTTATAAATCACCACCAAACAATTAAATTGCCATATCGTGAAACTAGTCTCCAGTAAATCATGTGATGACAAATCCAAAGTATTTGATACTTGGTATCATGTCAAATCCTAGTAATCAATTCATAGAAGGTTTAATAATGTCCTAACCATGCAGCGCAATTTACCGTGACAAGTTATAATTATCCTGATAATAATATCAAGATTAAATGCCCTCATATTAAATATTGAGTTCTTTGGCAATAATACCCGATACTTTGGTACATCATTGCTAATCTTAGTAAAAACTTTTGATTAATTTTTCAATGGTATAGCAGAGAATCCCAATAATTTGATGGATGGTACCATAAAAAGCCCAAACCAATATAACCCCTAAGTCTTCTGTATGTAATAATTTCAGTAGGACACAACTATAGATAGGATTTCTAGATTAATCATTGGGAAGGCAAACAGTTTGTTTGGTTATTGAGTTTTCATGATCCTTTATGATGACCTCAGGTCAAATATAACTCAAACAATTAGACAATTGGTAATCTTTAGCTAATGCTTACTGATGTGTCACTCTAAAGGTGTGATAACCCTAGTTGTTACCCAACATTTTGTGAAACTCACTACAGAACACAAAATTTAGTTTTAATCTGTAGCAATTATCTCTTGGTATAGAAGAAAGTGGCATGGTAATAATGCAGTGTCCATAGCATGACGTTCTGCTTCCTTCCCAATGCTACTTGTATAGTAATTGGAACCTTCATTCCCTCTTTTTCCTTTTGTGACCTACTAAACAACGAGTAGTCTTTATTACTACAGTTATGACCTCGCAATGCACTCATCTATTGTGTTACAGTTTTATCCAACTATAATTCCGAATCTTGAGGAGTTTACTCTCCGTAGATCTTTTGTTAAATTCGCTCTGCCTCTGTTTGTTTTGCAGACGGAGCGAAGCTCTCAGGTAATGCATTTCATGTCAGCACCATCAGCTCCAATCAAGGCTCAAGAAGACGTAGCTAGAGTATTGAATGGAGGTGAGTCAAGTCACTGATTAAGTTGGATTAGGGTCAAGTTGAAACCTTGAAACTAAGAATTATATATGCTAATATTTGGATTCTCAGCCTGACATATTATATTGACAATTTATTTATTATGATTATTTCTAGGAAGGAAAGCATGTAAGACAGTGAGCAGTAAAAGCATGTTAGACAGTGAGCAGTAAAATAATGCAGAAATTCAACATCCTTTCACTCACTTCCAGTTGTAAAGGACCCATTTCAACATTGTCATAACTACCACAGGCTTTTTTATGTGCCAGACACTGAGTAATTATCAAATCAAATTGCAGATGTCCAGAGTGTATGTTTGTTACACTTGTTCCTTGCTATTCAATTCCCTATCAATCAAATGTTCATCACTTTTCAATTAAAATTAATATACGCCAACTCATCTGTTAGCCCTTAATTCATGCAATAGTTTTAGAATTTTACAATTGGTGCTGTCCAGAGTGTGTGTTGGAAATGAGGGTCAACTATAACAAGTAATGAGAGAGCTGGCTGTGAAGAAAATAGAAGGGTATAGGTGGTCTCCAATTCCTTATGACAGACTTGTGACAGACTGGAATCCTTCATGACGGACTGGAATCTTTCGTGACAGACTGGAATCTTTCGTGACAGACTAAAATCCTTCGTGACAGACTGGAATCCTTCGTGACAGACTGGAATCCTTCATGACAGACTGTAATCCTTCATGACAGACTAGAATCCTTCGTGACAGACTGGAATCCTTCGTGACAGACTGGAATCCTTCATGACAGACTGGAATCCTTCGTGACAGACTGGAATCCTTCATGACAGACTGGAATCTTTCATGACAGACTGCAATCCTTTGATTAGTCATTCTGATGCTCAATTGTGAATCAGCGGTGACCACCATGTAGGTGTAACTAGTATTATCTTCTCTCTATCTCAGTGGTGACCACCATGTAGGTGTAACTGGTATTATCTTCTCTCTATCTCAGTGATGACTACCATGTAGGTGTAACTAGTATTATCTTCTCTCTATCTCAGTGGTGACTACCATGTAGGTGTAACTGGTATTATCTCTCTATCTCTGTGGTGACCACCATGTAGTTGTAACTGGTATTATTTTCTCTCCATCTCAGTGGTTACCACCATGTAGGTGTAACTGGTATTATCTTCTCTCCATCTCAGTGGTGACCACCATGTAGGTGTAACTGGTATTATCTCTCTATCTCAGCGGTGACTACCATGTAGTTGTAACTGGTATTATTATCTCTCCATCTCAGTGATGACCACCATGTTGGTGTAACTGGTATTATCTTCTCTCTATCTCAGTGGTGACCACCATGTAGGTGTAACTGGTATTATCTTCTCTCCATCTCAGTTGTGACTACCATGTAGATGTAAGTGGTATTATATTCTCCCCAGGTCTTTACTGGCACTGAAATATTTATCTAGTTTGCATTACCCTGTCGTATTTGCATGTTCCTTGAGCTGTTTTTGTTTTTAGACCAGGAAATGCTTGGAGGAATTCAAACCGACGGTGTAGAACTGATCCGTTCCCCAGGCACCTGTTTCAACTGCTTCAACCGAAGGGGTCAGAAAATAGATGTAAGTTTATAGAACATGTCTTCTATTATGGTTTTGCTTTACTTTTTTCAAAAGTAATTATTGTTGAGAACCAAGCACTTATTGTTGGTACTTTGTGTTTAAAACATCCATGAGGAGCTGCCCTCTACCGACATGGTAACTTTAGAAGACGATTCTGTCTTCATACATAAATGCTACTACTAGCGAGTAACCTGCTTCTAGGCTACGGAAGTTGCTCTTCCTTGTGGACACCTGATCTTTTGTGACAAATGTGGTCAAGATGAGAAAGATCGAGTAGACAAAAGCCCATTATACAAGAGCAAGTGCCCTACCCGTGGATGTTCTTCTCTTATGACTGGCCTTTTCAAAACCTACGTCAGTTAAAAAGGTATGTAAATAGTTCTAATTTATCTCAGTTAATGCAAAGATCATGTACTTTTAATTTAACACTTGGTCAGCCTGATAAAATATCTCTTATGTTTGTAAATGGTATGTGAAATTTTGCTATAGCAGTATTGATCAAATCTTTCTGCCATTCTGGTTGAGTTTAGAACATGAACACCTAGTTCTTTCATCTATCTTCAGTAGTTATTTGTTCCTGTTACATACTTGTGTTTTCATAACTTACAAGGCATTTTAATTGAATAGCCTAGTGCTAAAAGTACTTGAGTCCCAATTTTGGCCATCTGCAATTTTCACTGTAGAATGTTAAAGCACAAACACCCAAGTTTAGCAGCACCAAAAATATGCATGAAAAAGTACATGAGTCGTGTATAAATTACAAAGGTAAACCAAAATTTTCTATACTGATGCACTAAAAATATTTGAATCCACGAGCTGACAATCAGATTAAGGCTATTGTGTCATGTGATTACACGGCTCGGTTCAGAGCATTCAACAATGGCTGAGCAAGTAGATGAAGCAGCTATTCCTGAACTTCTAACTTGAGAAGCCAAAAAAGGGCTAGTAACTCATCTGAATGGACTAGAAAAATGTTTTATTATGCAGGCTTTTAATCTGACATTGCTGTTCTTTACATCTGCTGGTCACCTAATCATTCTCATTGTCACTGAACATGAATAAAAGTGTGTTAATCTTTTGAACACCCCAAGTCATTGCACTATAAGTACTCAACTCCATAAAAAACAGCTCAGATTTTTGCAATCCAATAATACAAAGGGATCTAAGGAACTTACAATGTGAATTTAGTGACAGTTATAAGCCTGATAATGTAGGTAAAGGATGCCTAGTGACCTTTCTCTGATTTCACAAGGTTTTACCTTTAACTTTGCTTAGCCGCCGTAGGCCATTTTGTGACTTGAGAACTTTTAGCGCCGGGTCCTTCAATTGTATGATGAAGTTCATTCACCATTCTCTGATAATATTCCCGTTTGTTCATGTACTCTTGGTTGAGACGAAAGTTACTTAAACGTTTGAAGGGGAGGGTATAGAAGGCATCTTACATAGTTGGCAGGAAAGTGAGAAAACATTTTACTACTGTTATTTACTGCGATACAAGATCCTCCTTGATGCCATCAAAGCACTACTTCGGCAGTGGATGAAGCAATCAGTTGGTAATTCAAGTCAAACGCTGCATATGGAGCTCGTTTGTTAACATTGCTGAAATAGCAGACTCTGAGTAGTTATCAACATGAGCCCAGCCCTCATAACCATTATTACTCTGTTTAATATTTTAGAAGTTTGGCAGGTTTGTTATTATTTTAGAATTTTCTAGCCAAAGTTTACTCATTTGTTAATATGAACCAATAAGTCAATCAAAAAACGCCGGCCTTGATGTTTGCTCAACCGTCATGGTTGAGAGGGAATAAGTATAGAATGTACCCTATAATAAGGTTGAGAGGGAATAAATATAGAAGGTACCTTATATAGCTGAGAGAGAAATGAGTATGCAAAATATATTATATGGGTGAGAGAGAATGAATATGGAAGGTACTTTATATGGTTGAGAGAGAATGAATATGGAAGGTTCCTTATATGGTTGAGAGGGGAATGAATATGGAAGGTACCTTATATGGTTGAGAGGAATGAATATGGAAGGTACCTTACATGTTTGAGAGGGAATAAGTATGGTAGGTACCTTATATGGTTGAGAGGGAATGAATATGGAAGGTACATTATATGGTTGAGAGAGAATGAATATGGAAGGTTCCTTATATGGTTGAGAGGGGAATGAATATGGAAGGTACCTTATATGGTTGAGAGGAATGAATATGGAAGGTACCTTATAGGGTTGGGAGGGAATGAATATGGAAAGTACCTTATATGGTTGAGAGAGAATGAAAATTGAAGGTACCCTATATGGTTGAGAGGGAATGAATATGAAAGGTACCTTATATGGTTGAGAGAGAATGAATATGGAAGGTATCTTATATGGTTGAAAGGGGATGAATATGAAAGGTATCTTGTATGGTTGAGAGAGAATGAATATGGAAGGTACCTTATATGGTTGAGAGGAATGAATATGGAAGCTACCTTATATGGTTGAGAGAGGAATGAATACGGAAGATGCCTTATATAGTTGAGAGGGGAATGAATATGGAAGGTACCTTATGTGGTTGAGAGAGAATGAATATGGAAGGTACCTTATATGGTTGAGAGGAATGAATATGGAGATACCTTATATGGTTGAGAGGGGAGTGAATATGGAAGGTACCTTATATGGTTGAGAGAGAATGAATATGGAAGATACTTTTTATGGTTGAGAGAGGAATAAATATTGAAGGTACCTTATATGGTTGAGAGAGGAATGAATATGGAAGGTACCTTATATGGTTGAGAGGGGAATGAATATGGAAGGTACCTTATAGGGTTGGGAGGGAATGAATATGGAAAGTACCTTATATGGTTGAGAGAGAATGAAAATTGAAGGTACCCTATATGGTTGAGAAGAATGAATATGGAAGGTGCCTTATATGGTTGAGAGGGGAATGAATATGGAAGGTACCTTATATGGTTGAGAGGGAATGAATATGGAAGGTACCTTATATGGTTGAGAGGGAATGAATATGGAAGGTACCTTATATGGTTGAGAGAGAATGAATATGGAAGATACCTTATATGGTTGAGAGAGGAATAAATATTGAAGGTACCTTATATGGTTCAGAGGGAATGAATATGGAAGGTGCCTTATATGGTTCAGAGGAAATGCATTATCAGTCGGGGCTAGTCGTCTCAGAATTTGCACAAGTCCAAAAGGCTTGCGAACTCTGAGCGCACAGGTAGTTGTGGCAGCTGATTAGTATTGCATTCTGGGTATTGGGAAGCAGCGAGTCTGACACTTGATTAAAGACCAGTTTAGTTCACTGAGAATAGCCGACTTAAGAGTTTGTGTAAATGGGGAGATGGAGACCAAGGCTTTTCATGGAAACAATTATTGTATTATTGGAGCTCAGGCTTATTTTAATGTACTGATGCTTCTACTAAGGGCTCAAGATATGGAATAACCCTATATAAGTTATTCTGTAATGTTTACTCTCAAAGGGAAACCGTATGTTTGTTCCTATCAATGACTCACTGATCAAACAGTTGATCACCCAATAGTTAGCTGGTGTGTATTGTTATTAACTGTCACATGATTAGTTGGTGTTGCATGAGATCTTAAGCAACCCTAAATATGTTATTCTATAATGTTAACTCAATCAAAGGGAAACTAGGTTTGTTCCTGTCGATGACTCACTGATCAAGGAGTTCATTACTCATATATATTATTAATAACTTTCTGATAAGCTGACAGCTTTTTCTCTGTGTGTTTCATAGCGTGTTTATTCTATTTAAACTCGTATAGAAGTATTGTATTGTATACGTACTACTGTTTGTGAACTCTAATCATAACCTATCAATGGTGAATAGAGCTTATCTAACAAGATAAATGGTGGAGTAACCCATATGTTTATGGGCTGAAGTTCAGTATGATTTTACTGCAGCAACTTGTTGACTACACTTCAATAGCTATCAGATTCATGGCTAACGTTTGACATTCTCAACATATGATTATAGGGACTTGGTCAAATATTAAAAAAAGGTTTTCAGTCTCATCTTTGTGGCCGTGTCAGCCATCGGAGCTATCTCATATAAACTCATTATTGTTCCCAATATTAATTATTATTATTTTGTTATACTTATGTTTGCAGCAGACCTAAAGGAACACATTTTTGAGTGCAGTATATACTAATTACCAGTGTAGTTTTATTGCTATGTAACACCATATAATCAATAATCCATTATCTTTGGCTTGATTTGTTTATGCTGGCTGTATCATGTCAATAAAATATCTCAGTGCTTGCTTCTATATCCTATCAATAACAGAACAATTACAATTTAATTGCATTGACAAAAAAACTGAAAAACCTTGAAAAACTGATATTGGTAAATAAACATGAATAATGCTAATGGATAGTGTAAAGGCAGTACTTCCTGACTATCTCTCGTCAGAATGATGGCACTGCACATAAATGCCATGATCAACGCTGACTCTTCATGAAGTTCTTCTAGACAGAAAAACTTTATCATAAATTAGCTGCTGCCAGCTAGTACTCAACTCACAAGATACAAGTCTAAAAGACCTATGGTTGAATATATATATAGTACCTTATATGGTTGAGAGGGAATGAATATGGAAGGTACCTTATATGGTTGAGAGGAATGAATATGGAAGGTACCTTATATGGTTGAGAGGAATGAATATGGAAGGTATCTTATATGGTTGAGAAGAATGAATATGGAAGGTACCTTATATGGTTGAGAGGGAATGAATACGGAAGGTACCTTATATGGTTGAGAGGAATAAATATTTAAGGTACCTTATATGGTTGAGAGGAATGAATATGGAAGGTACCTTATATGGTTGAGAGAGGAATGAATATGGAAGGTACCTTATATGGTTGAGAGGAATAAATATGGAAGGTACCTTATATGGTTGAGAGGAATGAATATGGAAGGTATCTTATATGGTTGAGAGAGAATGAATATGGAAGGTAGCTTATATGGTTGAGAGGAGTAAATATGGAAGGTGCCTTATATGGTTGAGAGGAATAAATATGGAAGGTATCTTATATGGTTGAGAGGAATGAATATGGAAGGTACCTTATATGTTTGAGAGGAATGAATATGGAAGGTACCTTATATGGTTGAGAGGAATGAATATGGAAGGTAACTTATATGGTTGAGAGGGAATGAATGTGGAAGGTACCTTATATGGTTGAGAGAAAATGAATATGGAAGGTATCTTATATGGTTGAGAGGAATGAATATGGAAGGTACCTTATATGGTTGGGGGGAAAAATATGGAAGGTACCTTATATGGTTGAAAGGGAATGAATATGGAAGATCCCTTATATGGTTGAAAGGAATAAATATGGAAGGTATCTTATATGGTTGAGAGGAATGAATATGGAAGGTACCTTATATGGTTGAGAGGAATGAATATGGAAGGTACCTTATATGGTTGAGAGGAAATGAATATGGAAGGTACCTTATATGGTTGAGGGGAAAAATATGGAAGGTAACTTATATGGCTGAGAGGGAATGAATATAGAAGGTACCTTATATGGTTGAGAGGAAATGAATATGGAAGGTACCTTATATTATTGAGAGGGAATAAATATGGAAGGTACCTTATATGGTTGAGAGGAATGAATATAGAAGGTACCTTATATGGTTGAAAGGATCGAATATGGAAGGTAAGGTACCTTATATGGTTGAGGGGAAAAATATGGAAGGTAACTTATATGGCTGAGAGGGAATGAATATTGAAGGTACCTTATATGGTTGAGAGGGAATAAATATGGAAGGTACCTTATATGGGTGAAAGGGAATGAATATGGAAGGTACCTTATATAGTTGAGAGAGGAATGAATATGGAAGGTACTTTATATGGTTGAGAGGGAATGAATATGGAAGGTACCTTATATGGTTGAAAGATAATGAATATGGAAGGTACCTTATATGGTTGAAAGATAATGAATATGGAAGGTACCTTATATGGTTGAGAGAGGAGTGAATATGGAAGGTACCTTATATGGTTGAGAGGGAATGAATATGAAATGTACTTCATATGGTTGAGAAGGAATGAATATGGCAGGTACTTTATATGGTTGAGAGGGAATGAATATGGAAGGTACCTTATATGGTTGAGAGAGAATGAATATGGAAGTAACCTTATATGGTTGAGAGGAATGAATATGGAAGGTACCTTATATGGTTGAGAGGGAATGAATATGGAAGGTACTTTATATGGTTGAAAGGAACCTGAAAAATCACATTTCCTAACCTGAAATAGGCTAATATTAACCAATAGGTTTTCGTAACTAATTGCATCTGCCAACCACCTGCTGTTCTATTGATTTTTATTTCCCTATCAGTCCCTTGCTATAAACTACTTGTTCCGTTGTATTTGGTTGTTAAAAGTATCGTTATTCTATTATTACATCACTTCCTTCCTTTAGTGATTCTGCAAATCGCCCAAATACGAAATCCTCCTTGATGCCGTCAAAGCATTACTACGTCAGGCGAAGCAGCATTCAGTTAGCATCGAGTCAAACGCTGCATGTGGAGCTGGTTCGTTGATATGGCTGAAATTGCCGACGTTGACTAGTGACCCTTATGCGCTCTGGCTCTTCTCCAACAAGTGGAAATTAGAAAGTGTGTGTAACTACAGGAAGATGTTCTACTAGGCTCGCTGCTTCTACAATAGCCCGAGTCTGATACACTATCACTCGGGGTTATGTGTCTCAGAATTTGCACAAGAGTTGCAAGAAGTTGCATGAGATATGGAGCAACCCTAAATATGTCATTCTATTATGTTAACTCAATCAAAGGGACACTGGAAGTTTGTTCCTGTCGATGACTCATTGATCAAGGAGTTCATTACTCATATATATTACTAATAACTTTCTGATAAGCTGACAGCTTTTTCTCTGTGTGTTTCATAGCGTGTTTATTCTATTTAAACTCGTATAGAAGTATTGTATTGTATACGTACTACTGTTTGTGAACTCTAATCATAACCTATCAATGGTGAATAGAGCTTATCTAACAAGATAAATGGTGGAGTAACCCATATGATTATGGGCTGAAGTGCAGTATGATTTTACTGCAGCAACTTGTTGACTACACTTCAATAGCTATCAGATTCATGGCTAACGTTTGACATTCTCAACATATGATTATAGGGACTTGGTAAAATATTAAAAAAAGGTTTTCAGTTTCCTCTTCATCTTTATGGCCGTGTCAGCCATCGGAGCTATCTTATATAAACTCATTATTGTTCCCAACATTAATTATTATTATTTTGTTATACTTAAGTTTGCAGCAGACCTAAAGGAACACATTTTTGAGTGCAGTATATACTAATTACCAGTGTAGTTTTATTGCTATGTAACACCATATAATCAATAATCCATTATCTTTGGCTTGATTTGTTTATGCTGGCTGTATCATGTCAATAAAATATCTCAGTGCTTGCTTCTATGTCCTATCAATAACAGAACTATTAAGATTTAATTGCATTGACAAAAAAACTGAAAAACCTTGAAAAACTGATATTGGTAAATGAACATATAAATAATGCTAATGAATAGTGTAAAGGCAGTACTTCCTGACTATCTCTCGTCAGAATGATGGCACTGCACATAAATGCCATGATCAACGCTGACTCTTCATGAAGTTCTTCTAGACAGAACAACTTTATCATAAATTAGCTGCTGCCAGCTAGTACTCAACTCACAAGATACAAGTCTAAAAGGCCTATTAAGTGCTTACATTGTTGGTGCAACATGGTCAGAAGTTTCATGTCATACCATAAATAGAAATTTATAGAAGTCGACCCGGAGTATAAGTCAAGGTTTAAAGGTAAGTTGAGGACGGATTTTTGAGCTTCAAATTTAATGTCAAACTTTTGACATACGCGCCGGAATTTACGGTACTTGCCAAGCCTTCTATTCACACTTGATCCGCCAGATGTCTGACACTACCTCAGTCTTACTTCTCCCTCCTAAATGCTTTTCAGATTTAGTGCTATACTAAATAGTGTAGCTATTATATTCTCATTCGCAAAGCGTTAGCAAGGCTACAAGCAAATGCCCAATATTTTATATGACACAAGTTCATTTCATTTTAAATTGAAGAATTAAAATACTCCGGATGAACAAGGCTGGTTGGCACTAAACTTGCCTCTTTCCGCTTATGATAAAATGTGTTGTTTTTATACCTATGGTCAAAGTATCAGTCAAATTAGTATCAGCAGATATTCCGTAGAATGTATTTGAAGCCAACATGTTTTCGAGTGGGATGGTTACAAGTCTTGCTTTTGGTGTATCTATGATACATTCTTGAGACCGGCTAACTAGCGCTCTGATGAAACAAACGGTTTGCGGTGCCAACGCTCCTAAAATACAACTTGCTGAAACCAACTCACTTGTGCTAAACCAACAGATTGCGCTGAACCAAATGCTTCCTACACTACAACCTGCTGGACCCAACAGGCTGGCTTAACTCATTGTAAGAACAATAACTGTTTAATTCTAAACATCACTACTACCTTCTCTGAGCTTGCTGTCAGTTATTTGACTGACGATAGGCCACGATAAGAATGTGGTAACTTTTCTCCAATGAATAAACAGTTTTATTGAATTCATATACGGTAATCATAAGTCTCCCTCAGGAGCAAAACACTAGCTGACCTGCCTAACAATTTGCAGCAGTAGTTATATTGTGTAAGTGAGTGAATTAGAGCATAACAATTATTTTTGAACCGACCAATCACGCTACTTTGCTGTCTACTAACTTTGCATGATTTCCGCAAATGAAACTATAAAAATTGTTGTGCTGCAACTAACCATCATGATGCAATAAACTAGGCACTAACAAAAAAGCCCATGAAAAATTACATACAATATGTTGTGAACAGCACTCTCACGTGATAGAAAGACATATTCTGAGAACAAAAAGTAATAAATGCAAAATCTCATCGGAAGAAAAATTATAAACAAAATAGAAGCATATTGTTTAAAAAAGGTTTTAACAGCTATTAACTAATTAGAACAGACACATAGTATTTCGGCATACAACTCTCAGCATTAATAAATTTTATTAACATGTGACACTATGAATAAACTCATTAAAGATTGTCAGTTGCGAAAAAATATCTATAAATTTTGGCAAATGGTGTCTTTTATCTTTTGTGTCAATTTCAATCCTAGAAGTCCTTTGTATATATCTAGCGGCTCAGCCTTATCATCTTTTCATCAGTCCATCGGAAATGAATGCTTTTCTGCACTGAATATCTCGCCTTGACAATGGAACCGCTCCAGCGTGAGACACCATCCAGTCTGGCTTGCTCTGCGAGGTGCTCCCCGTAGCCCTTTTCAAGACCATCACTCATTGCATGGTTTGTTTGTTAGAATATTATTTTCGATTTTTAGGTTTACTACTTTGCGCAGGCCTCGATAAAATGGTAAAAATAAATAAAGCCCTTTTTCATTCTAGGGCTTTGAAAAAGTACCAGTTTCCTTTGCCAACTTATCTCATGTAACAGTAACTGGTACACAAGGTGGTAACTTAGTACATGATGACAAGCAAAAATCGCAATACCACTAATTAAACAAGCAGTCCAAATCTGTGAGAAATTCATATAGGGTACATCCTTGTTTGTACATAAGCCAAAAACTATTACCTACCCATTTGATGGAATTAATGGAAGCCACTTATGCTGATGCACATACATGTTATATTAGTGTTATACGTTGTTTAACCACAAACACTCTTTTAGTAGTCAGCTAATCATAGGAACTATACCTGGTGTATTATTTGTAATCAGTTGTCTTAGGTTGAATTTAGTCTGAAACTAGGGCCTGGCTAGCCACTAATACTATGGTCGAACAGAGCATTTATTATATGAATTTCGATCCTTCAGTAGCACTCCGCCGTCTGCCGTTTTTCTTAGGTCCACTATTGCTCCTAATCTCCTTCTTTAGCATGTACTAGAGCTTGTGGCAAGGAGTACGTGTCAGTGTTTATGTTCTCAGCTAGGGCTGTTTGCGATGTTGTTGCTATATCGCAACTAGCTTGCTATATGATGCTTGGGTTGTAACTCACGGACAATTTTGGTATGAAGAGGTTATAAAAGATTGAGGTCTTTGCATATACTGTAGGTAGGTCACCTCTAGTTGTAGCTCATATACTGTAGGTAGGTCACCTCTAGTTGTAGCTCATATACTGTAGGTAGGTCACCTCTAGTTGTAGCTCATATACTGTAGGGAGGTCACCTCCAGTTGTAGCTCATATACTGTAGGTAGGTCACCTCTAGTTGTAGCTCATATACTGTAGGTAGGTCACCTCTAGTTGTAGCTCATATACTGTAGGTAGGTCACCTCTGTAGTGTATCAGGGTCATAAGTATGCCACCTGAATCATACTGTCAACAATTGCAATAATGTGGCAATATGTTTGCTTCTTGGTGCTGTTGTCTTTGCACCTGAAATCGTCACTATGGTGAATCATTGATGACTTGCATACACATATATATTGCTTGTAATGTAAAAATAAAACAGTCTTGAATTAGCCAGCCACCAGAAGTCTTGATACACTAAATTGGCGACGAGGATGCCAGATAATAAAGCCATGGCTAATTTGCCAGAATTTGACAACTCTACGAGTGTTGAGTCATATTTGGAGCGGTTGGAGATATATTTTGCTGTGAACAAGGTTACGGGAGACTCTCGTCAGCACATGCTGCTCATGGGTTTGAAAGGCTATCAATACGATACAATACGAGATCTGGCAGCCCCACAGAAGCCTAAGGATTTGACATACAGTGGCCTAGTTGACCTTGTATGCAAGCACTTTGGTACGTCAAAGCACTGGCTGGTGGAACGACTTTCATTCAGAGAGATGAGACAGAATTCGGGTGAGAATCTCAATGAATATGTCAGCCGCTTGAAAAGGACAGCTCGCCAATGTGAGTTTGCCAGTAGTCTGGACGTCAACCTAGTGGAACAATTTCTACGTGGCATGCGGGACACAATGCTGAGGTCAAAGCTGATCGCACTTGAGGAATCAAAGCTAACTGATATTACTGGTTTATTGCAAGAAGCAAATGCCAAGGTCGCTATAGAGCAGATTACACTTCCAGATGTGAAATCTGAAATGAATGCAGTCAAGAGGAATTGTTTCAGCAAGGGACAAGCAATCTGTGGTGATTGTGGTTTAGAGCAACGGATTAACCACAAGTGCCCAGCAAAAGGGCGCACATGTTTTAAATGTGGGGGCAACGGTCATTTAGCAAAAGCCCCTGCCTGCCCAAAGAATAACATCAGAGCTGTTGAGAAGGCACAGAAATTATTTGACTACGAGGACGACGATTCCCTGTTTTAAGTCAGTCAGCTTAGCCAGAAATCTACTAGTCAGTTAGCCAGTCAGCACTGTTTGCTCAATTTTGAAATGTGACGTTATTCAGCCATTCACTGTGTGTGATGTCTCTCTGCTATCTACTGTGTGTAGTGTTTCTAGTGTAGTCCAGCCAGAATTTGAGTTAGTACTGTGTGAACTTCTCAACAGATCTTGCATTTATTTAATGTAAATATTTCTGTTTTTTGGGAGAAAAGGAAAGAATATGTTTATATGTTTATTGAATTGTCAAAGATTGTCATATTCTTCTTTGTAGCCCATGTACCTGTATTACGTAAGCTTTCAATTTTGTAAAATTGGTAAGGGATGTAGTGTATCAGGGTCATAAGTATGCCACCTGAATCATACTGTCAACAATTGCAATAATGTGGCAATATGTTTGCTTCTTGGTGCTGTTGTCTTTGCACCTGAAATCGTCACTATGGTGAATCATTGATGACTTGCATACACATATATATTGCTTGTAATGTAAAAATAAAACAGTCTTGAATTAGCCAGCCACCAGAAGTCTTGATACACTAAAACCTCTAGTTGTAGCTCATATACTGTAGGTAGGTCACCTCTAGTTGTAGCTCATATACTGTAGGGAGGTCACCTCTAGTTGTAGCTCATATACTGTAGGTAGGTCACCTCTAGTTGTAGCTCATATACTGTAGGGAGGTCACCTCTAGTTGTAGCTCATATACTGTAGGTAGGTCACCTCTAGTTGTAGCTCATATACTGTAGGTAGGTCACCTCTAGTTGTAGCTCATATACTGTAGGGAGGTCACCTCTAGTTGTAGCTCATATACTGTAGGTAGGTCACCTCTAGTTGTAGCTCATATACTGTAGGTAGGTCACCTCTAGTTGTAGCTCATATACTGTAGGTAGGTCACCTCTAGTTGTAGCTCATATACTGTAGGTAGGTGACCTCTAGTTGTAGCTCATATACTGTAGGTAGGTCACCTCTAGTTGTAGCTCATATACTGTAGGTAGGTCACCTCTAGTTGTAGCTCATATACTGTAGGTAGGTCACCTCTAGTTGTAGCTCATATACTGTAGGTAGGTGACCTCTAGTTGTAGCTCATATACTGTAGGTAGGTCACCTCTAGTTGTAGCTCATATACTGTAGATAGGTTACCTCTAGTTGTAGCTCTGGTGTTCGGAGTGAGTTCAGTTTTACTGTTCATAAAAAATTGAGGTCTTTGCATATACTGTAGGTAGGTCACCTCTAGTTGTAGCTCTGGTGTTCGGAGTGAATTCAGTTTTACTGTTCATCAATTCGTTGTTCATTTTCTTCCTTTGCTAAAAGTGTATGCAGACAATTGTGTTTAATGTTGTAGCTCCTAATGTTAATGCTAAAGTTTCTATATTTAGCGTTTCACAAGCATTGGTTTTGTTTTTTCTTCCTGTTGCATTAGAAATGAATTGTACAACAGTATCTTGCACCATTTCTATGTTGTACACATGATAATGTTGGCAGGGGTCCCACAACACTACTATTTTCTAAATGCCGTCTATACAGACTTGCGAAGGCCAGTAGGCTATTATTCCAGCACCATTGTTATCTCCTAGCTCCTAGATTGTCACGGGTTCTTAAAGTTGATAGCCTTAGTATTGAGTGTTAAAATATCCGGTTGGCAATTAACATAACTGGATATTATGTTATTAATAATATCATAATGATCATTATCAGATAACTGATATAACAATTAGTAATAATGTAAACAATATCATAGTAAATGTTACAATGGCAGCCGTAGTACAGTGGTTAGTGTGCTGGCATATAACCAGTAGGTCAGTGGATCAAATCACAGAAGGACTGCCGGTGGTATTAGGAAGGACATCCAACCACAATTGCTCCAGTACCAATTCCCATGCGCAGATCTCACAGTATATTCAGTTTCAGAATAAATCTGGTTCGGAATAAAAGTGCAGCTGAGAAGAATTAAGTCTTGATAACGAAGTTGGAAAAAATTAACTAAACAAATAAAATAAGATGAGTAAAATGGAAATGATTGCTAGTTAGTTTCAGTATAGTTGCAGTTTCATGTAATATCATCTACTAGTAGTAGCATTTTTCTTGATTTTGCTTTTAGTAATGGCTGAAGTAATTCAGGAGTGGTGATAGGCTGGTGCAATGCATGTTATTGCTTATCACTAATGGTGCAATAAAATCTATCAAATAATATCCTATAGACCTGAAAATTTATTTATAAGTTATATAATAATAACATATTAAATGCTACAAATATATATTCAAAAACAAGTGACATAAACAAAACATATTTATAATTCATGCAGAAACAAAAATTAACAGTTTTGAAACCAAGGTATTTGCATTGTTTGCTCGATCAGTTGGGTTCTAATTGTTGCTTGTTGTTCTTCTGGCTGTTCAATACCTTCCACCATATCATCTGCTTTTTCTGAACTGCTGAATTAGTCAATATTAGCATTCGAACAATTTTTTAGCAGAGCAAAACTTTTACGAGTGGCATTTTGGACAAATGCAACGCGTAAAAGTTTTGTTCGATAAGCACAACTTTTAGCCTAAAACTAGTCATCCGTAAACCGTCGTAATTGTAAACCATTTTTCATATACATGGAAATATCACGAAGGCGTTAAACAAGGAACTATTCTTAACCTAATACGGTTGTTAAATATTTCTATGTTGGTGCGTTCAAAGTTTTAACAAAATAACCAAAAAGCTTTGCAGTTGGAGAACAAGCTTCGATACGAACAAAAACTATGAAAGATTTGTTTTGTTTGATTTGTTTTTGATGTCATCATTAGTACGATTTTGTGGACATTTTTCTACTTGCTATTATCGATTCATAAAGATCAAAATGCCAAAGTGCCAGTCAAATGGAGGTGGCGTTCAATTAGACTGTAGCGTTCTATTTTTAACCCTTCTCCTATAGGGGGGGTCAAATAGAGGTGGTGTTCAATTAGACTGTAGCGCTCTATTTTTAACCCTTCTCTTATAGTGGCGGTCAAATAGAGGTGGCGTTCAATTAGAGGTTTTACAGTAAATGCCAATCCATGGATGAGTTCCTTGTAGCTGTGAATTTTGAAATTATATTCTCAAGTGTTGCAACACGAGGTATCGCTTCATCAGCCAGTTCACCAATATCATACAGAAAAGAATTTTTACTGGGTTTTAAACTTGCCCCCATTGCATATCTTGTCGTAATATTTCTTTAGTGGTTTTGACTGATACATCTAATGGCTGCAATTTTGAGGTGGTATGAGGAGGAAATGTGACCTTCAACTCTACCAATTTTCGCTGTTTGAATAGCTTGTATTGACAAGAGGCCGATATGATTAGCCAAGATAGTCATTTCAGGAGCATCCTTAGAAGGCTAAAGGTGCGTTTACACCAGGCCGATTTGTCGGAGTTGTTTCAACTCCGACGAAATTTGAGTTGGAACCGCTTCTAGTCTGTCTACGATTTGAAATACGTTTTTGCAGAGGCTTTTACACCGGACCAACTCCAACTCCGATTATACAAAATGGGTCACTATTTTAACCAATTAAATACAACATCGATACCTATTCCATTTTGAGCGCTTATCACCATAAACGGAAACGATAACCTTGCCATTGATTCATAGCACGCCCACACAGCTTCAACTTACCATAATTCTTATAGTAACAATAGTAATAATTTAGTTCGTCAAAAGTAATTTTTTTCAAGGATGGAACAAGACAACGACGATTTACTACTATGTTGTGCTGCAGCTGCAGCCGTTATAATTTTAGATGAAGTCGAAGAAAAACAGGTACGTGCGCATATTTTAATTTGGATATACATTGTATAGTCAATTATTTAAGCTATTCATATTGTTAACATTTAATTTAACAATATTGTTTACGGTTTTTCATCAATGTTTCAATTTACATAATTTTATTAATTGTCACTGTACCCAGTTAGACAAACCGTTAGAAAAAATAATGCTAATATTTATCGAAATATCACTATATCTTAGTAAATCCACCATTGCATTTCCCTCTGGCAGTTTCTATATTCGACAGTACCCTAACAAGGCAATCTACTTTTAAACTGCTTGGCTTTGTCATCAACCAGACCACATCTCATTCATGTCAAATAACATCATCTAACCTACGTTTATTTTATAACATTCGTCATCTTATGAACTTTGATATTGCCAGACTATATTACTATAATTTTATCCATTCTTATCTTATATATGGCCTACATGTGTTCTACCCTACAACACCTGTAAAATCTTTTAAAACCAAACTCAAACTACACCTACTATTCTCTGACCAATAATACCATTAACCATCTAGTCTCACCTATTTTAACATTATACGATGGTTGTTTTCATAACTAGAAATTTGTTGTCATAGATATGCATAACTATTTTCACGGAGTTTTTGTTTGTCCAATTTTTGTTTAAACAATACTTTTAGTTGTACATTGCTTTTTAGTTAGTTTACTAGCTGTGGTACCTTGTGGAAAACATATTGTAAAATATGACTATTGATTATCACAATAAAGGTTGCTCATGTATATATATATATATTGCCTATTAATTTTCGGGAAAATCTTTCCTCGGTTTGTGACCCAAACCGACTTTTCACATGATTGTACTACTGCATGTTCTGTATATTTGTAGGAAGATTTGAGAAAGGGTAAACCATGGGTCGGTCCAATTACTGGATCACGTACCATACATGGTGCTTTTTATTCAACTGTGCCCAAGCTAATCGATGCTACTGGCGATGACAAGCTACCGTCCAACCGGGTTGGCACGTTCCAAAATTACTTCCGATTGTCTAAAGAAGAGTTTTGCTTAGTTTTATCGAAAGTGGAGCTAGAAATAAAGAAGCTAGATACCCACTATAGAGAAGCTATTACTGCCGAAGAAAGATTGATGGTAACACTGAGATATTTAGCTACCGGCTCTAGTTTAACTCAACTGCAGTATGAATGGTATATCTCAGTTGCTAGCTTATCACAAATAATTTCCGAGACTTCAAGAGCAATATATAATTGTTTAAAAGACGACTTTATTAAAACTCCGTCTAGTGTGCAAGAATGGCTCAACATCTCGACTGATTTGGAAGATAAATGGAATTTCCCAAATGCCATTGGTGCCCTTGACGGCAAACATGTGATGATGAACAAGCCTTGGCGTGCTGGGTCTGAGTACCATAACTACAAGGGACAGGAATCAATTATCTTGCTGGCTATGTGTGACGCCAATTACTCTTTTATGTATGTTGATGTTGGGGCACAAGGTCGAGCTTCAGATGGAGGTGTTTTTGAAGTCAGTACGCTGCAGGCATCATTGACCAGCAATAATATTAACGTACCGCCTGCCCGCTTGCTGCCAGGGTGTAAAGAACCTTTACCTTATGTAATACTAGCCGATGAGGCCTTTCCTTTAAAATCTCACTTGATGCGACCATACCCGAAAAGGGTTTTGACAGATGAGAGAAGAATTTTTAATTACCGGTTGTCACGGGTTAGAAGACTAATTGAAAACTCATTTGGAATTCTCTCTTCGACATGGCGAATTTTACTTCGTCACATTGACCCTCAGCCAGATAAAACTAGAACCATTGTATTGGCTTGCTGCGCTCTGCACAATCTGATTCGTAGTTCTTGCCATCCTCCTGAAGGAACAGTGCCACCATTACCTCGAGAACCGTCTAATCTAGCAGACACTATACCTAGTGTTAGACCAACTGAAGCTGCTAAGATGGTTCGGGAACAGTATTGTGATTATCTCAACAAAGATGGAGCAGTCTGGTGGCAGAGAGGGTACGCATTGTTACAATGATACAGGTGAGCTTGATTTTAAAGCATTTTATAACTAGGCTGCTTGAAATTCATCTCTTGTGTTCTGACATTTCTCTTCAGCAATTTGTGTGCAGGGATACAAATAATTGCAATAATTTCAAAATTTTTCACACGGTTCACCTGTAGTTTGGTGAGCATATCTAAGACTGTCTCTTGCAGTAGTGAATGAGAATTACCTATGTTTTAGATCTGTCAAGCAATGGTAACGCAGTCATGGATTGATGAGTTATTATTATATTCGATGTACATCAACCAACACTACAAAAGCTCATTCTTTTGGAAGCAATTACGGTGTTTGCCATCTACCGTACAGCAGTTAACATTTTGCTCAATGGTAAAGACAGTTTGTAAAGTGCATGTTTATTGAATATTTGAGTCCTATTGATCTGTGTAAAAATATTATCACACACTTATGACATTTACAGTGGTGTGCAAAATAAACTGGACCACGTTTCTAAAAAACTAAAAATCTCATTTACAAACTTTGTCATCCACTGTAAATATAGTCTGTAAACTTAGTCCATGGCCATAAATTATATGTTAAATTACTCCTATTTTTGTCCTTGTTTCACATATATAAACAAAGCAGCTGTTAGATTATATTTTTTAATAATTATGTAGGCTGAATTCTGATCATTTCAATTTTTTGAAATGTTGCAAATTAAAAAAATGAAATGTTCAGATTTTAGCCTACATAGTGATTTAAATACATAATTTTATAAACTGTTTGATTTACATATTTAAAATAAGGACAAAAAAGGGATACATTCAATATATAATATATGGTTATGGACCAAATGAACAGTAGGTAACCATGTTGTACATGAGAATTTTAGTATTCCCATAAAAAAGGTATATATATGCAGAAAATATAAGTTTATGATTATATGAAAACTTGTTAGTACTATAATATTAAATAGCTCGGATCAGTGTCCGCTTCGGTTGATTGGCCATATATAGGTGCCGGTGGTTGTCTTGAAACCGAGCTTCATGAAGAATTTGTTGAATCTTCAACAATGTGGTCGAGGCTACTTGTTTATTTGAGATTTGGCGGAGCTGCTCAGCAATCATCTTGCCAGCATAGTCATACTCATCCAATTTTGGGTTCCTACTTTCCTGCACTGTCATCATAGTGTCTGTTATCGCTTTTAAGGTTTTAGCTCTGGTTTCTTCAGACTCCGCCCTCTTGCGCTTGAGCGACCGGGATGGCTGAACTGCAGTTTCAGGCGCACTATCACCATTCATTTCCTCGAGACTGGGAGACGAGGCAATTGGTACAGCTAACACTGCTGAATCGGATTTATTCATGTCAGCTTGACTGGCTGAGTCTGTGGGTGCTGAAAAAGATGACGAATATGAGTTAGTTGTCGATTTGTCATACAGTAGCGTGGGTATTGTTACATGTACCATGTACAAATAATAAAACTCTCTATATGAACTACGTACCTTCACTAGGCATCTCAATACTAGACTCAGTCTGATTGACATGCACCGTCGCTGCAAGAAACATTAGGCTGGTGTAGTATGGCCAAGAAGGTTGATAAGTATCTCCAGCCCCTGCACCTGACCTCTGGGAACTGAGTACTTTTTTGTATTCTTTAAGCCAGTGCGTGCGTAGCCCTTGATACTTGGCTTTGACAATTTGAACTAAAATGAGACAAAAAACTAAATAAATAATTAACACATTGAATTCTTGTGTAGGTAAACCAACGAGAGTGATCTCTAATAAAACCATCAGCATTGATGAAAATAGGTTGCAGTTTGGCGAGGGTTCAAATAAAAGCGATCATTATTAAATTTGTTGTAATAAACAAACTATTAACATAAACATTAATAATTTTTAATTACTACATGTTTACTACCTTTGCTAGATCAGCTGTTTACACAATAGATAACACTACACTGCGCACTATTGCTAGACCTACTAACCTGTACTGTTCAGCGACTTGGCTAAATCCACATACTGTCCTTGAGCCCGTGAAAAATGCTCCGGATGCGTATGGTTCCATATGTAGAACCGTGGTTGTAACTCTGTGATTAACTGCTCAGAGCTCAGTGTTTTCAATGCTAATTTTAACTGATCTTTAGGAACAACGGAATAAACAGCCATGTTTTATGATTGCTATGATTGCTAATGATATTACCCGCGCAATTGCGAAGTTTTGCAATTTTACGAGATATGATTGGTCAATTTATTGTTTCACTCCGACAAGGACGGCCGTCAAAATTGGACCAACATAGTATGTAGCATTTCACCGATTTTGTGTCTTTGACGGAGACGATGCAGTTTTTACAACCGATTTGCCTTTTACACCAGGCCGAATTTGTCGGAGTTGAAACAACTCCGACAAATCGGCCTGGTGTAAACGCACCTTTTGCATAGTTGACAAAATTGATCATTCTCTTGATAAAACTATCAGCAGCTGTATAACTGCTTCCATACATTAGAACGGGTAAACAAAGTGGTGTTCGAGCTTCGTGTACTGGCCTAAATTTTCATTGAAATCACCTGCATGATGGTCATGATGCATAACACCACTATTAGTCAACCAGACGGTACCTCTCCTACATGCTTGTTGTTCTTTACTGCGATAACCTTAGGTGTGCCACACAACGTGGCACAGTTGTGAGCACGTTTCATCCATGTGTATTTGGTGTTGAGTGAAGTGATAATTATCTTGACATTGTTCAATGCTGTTAACAAATTCAAAAGCAGACGAACTAAACAAGTAGTAAGATAGAATAAGATGAGAAAGCTAAGTCAACACATGTTTGTGTGGATACAAAAGAGTTTCGTGTAATATGATCCTTCTAAATACATACAACAGCATGCATGATTCTGTTGTTCTGTTACAATGTTAACCAAATATAATGACATGTTTTGTTTTACTACCATGATTAAATGCTAATATTCTTTCAATCATTAAATCCCCGTTTTCTAAAAAAGAATCCACTAAAAAGACAAATGTTTGAAAATAAAATAAAAAATGACATAGAATATTCTATAAGATACCACTTGGGACTAGTTGTTATTTAATGACGATCTATTTATTGGTGTGATACAAAAAATAACCTTGCAGTTGTTATTTGAGAATTTGGTAATTTGTTTATTACAAGTTATTTAAGTTATTACAAGAAGTAAATATACAGGATACAGGCTTATTTTTTGCAATAAAGGCAGGACCCTCTTGATCATGGACATTAACTCTGGCCCTCTACGGAATGGCAACGAGTCGCTAGAAGTATCTTTATCTAGGAGTAGCAACGAGTATATTTCTAGAAGGTGGTCAGCTATATCTGACCAGGTTGTTATAGCAAGCTCGTCTGTTTCATTTCAGACCAATAACTCTATGCTCAGAAGTCAACCTACTCACAGGTGGAGTAGGAATGAATCATAGATATCTCGATGCGTTCTGATGCCCCAAGACATTGGAAACTCAATAATCAATAATACTATTGTGTTACTCAATAATCAATAATACTATTGTGTTACTTAAAAATCATTTGATAAGTGTTATAAACTTGTTTATGAAATTTCTGTTATGAAAACATCAGGGTCTATGCTTGTCTGATCATATATATAAATCAAAATCATTCTTGAAACAAATTACTTGGAATAAAATCTAACATGCTTTCCTACATGCTTTCATTAACAAACCTGCTGTCACACTGTGAGTACCATTCATGGCGGCTAAAATTATCAAACATGTTTGAGGCATGTTTAATTCTAGTTAAAAAATTGTGAAGAATTGTGATTGTTCAAAGTTCCTTTTTTACAAGCATTCCTTTCCAAGGTTGATCAATCGGCAGGTCTTGTTCAATAAAGTTTGTATGTATTTTTTGTTATTTTTTTAGTGGGACATCTATGAAATTATCACATGGTATATTGAGTCTATCACTATGTTTATGACAGGCTGTAACTTGAAGTTGCAATTGTTATCATTGTGAAATATTTGTCTTAGATGGAATGTCCAAGGATGCAACCCCAGATGTCTTGATTTTTGCTGAAAACTCTAGTTTAACCTTTTTGAAAACACATTAATGTTTATTCTTTTCATTTAGTACTGTTCATTAACATTCATGATTTCATGGATGTCCATTTTCAATACCCTGGATATAATGAACTGCATGGCACGTAAGGAATAAAAAGTCAAGCAGGGATTCCTCTGCTTCAGAATGGTATGACAGGAAATAAGACAAGTCGTAGCTCACATGCCCATCAGATTAAGTGATTTCACTCATAATATGGAACATAGCGAATGGTTCTGTTTGTTAATAATCATTTCACTAGCTTTGCATTGGAGTATGAAATTGTGAATCCACAGTGAATTGATTTTGAGCTTTTTAGGTTATGAATTATTATCATTTTTATTTGCTGCTGAAAGAATGATCAGACTAAAGACTTGCGATTTCTGTTAACTTTTTAAAACAAGTACGTTCATCGCCTACAAGACTAGCCAATAAGATGTGAGGGATGCTGAGGTACTCTGAATAATCCGGAACAGTTGGGTCTACGGGTGATGTGATGGGGAGCATTTATTGAACACTCTTTTATGTAGTACCGCTTGTGTAGCCATCCCATAACTTACTTTGTTAGATACCATAAATCTCATGATCAGGTCTATGAAAATGTATAAACTATATCCAAAATAAATGACTCACCATGTTACCTTTCCGTAAAAAACTGATCTAAACTTGAATGCATGTTATTCTTCGTTTTTAATGATAATGAAAAAAATATAATTTGACTAGAACAATTTTTGTTAAGGACCTTCACCTTTGTAACCCCTAAAAGACCTTGTGCTCAGCTGGCGTCAATTATTTTTCGAATCTAGTTTTCGTTTGAATATGCTTCCCAGCTTTTAGGTTTTTCTACATATTTGTATGGCTGTCTAGGTTATGGTAAACCCTGCTGTCTAGGTTATGCTAAACCCTACTGTCTAGGTTATGGTAAACCCTGCTGTCTAGGTAATGGTAAACCCTGCTGTCTAGGTTATGTTAAACCCTACTGTCTAGGTTATGTTTAACCCTGCTGTCTAGGTTATGGTAAACCCTGCTGTCTAGGTTATGGTAAACCCTACTGTCTAGGTTATCGTAAATCCTGTAGTCTAGGTTATGGTAAACCCTGTTGTCTAGGTTATGGTAAACCATGCTGTCTAGGTTATGTTAAACCCTACTTTCTAGGTTATGTTATTATATATCGTTCAGGCACTGCTAGCATTAACTATATAGATTATGTTAACATCTTCTGTCTAGTTTATGCTAACGTCCACTCTCTAGGTTATGTCAACAGTTTGGGCCTGTTTATGTTAACATTTGCTGTCTAAGTTATGTTATCATCCACTGTCCAGGTTATGGTAACATCCATTATATGCTATGTTAACATATACTGTCTAAGTTATGTTAACATCTGCTCATATAGACATGCAGCTATTGATACTCTGCTCACATTGGATCCACAGCTGTAGGACATTTCACTCCGGACACCACAATATACATGTAATTGTAAGGTTATCTGTATACTGAACCTGACCATCCTCCTCATGGTGGCCATATTTTTCATTTTTTATTAAAGGTTGACTTGCAAAAAGATTTAAATTACAGTTAATTGGTATCAAAAGATTCACCATGTCTTATTCTGCTGTCTTGTAGGTGCAACATATGTGGAAATGTGATTACAAGCTCTTAAAAGCTAAAAAATGAACAGTTAATCGCAGCCATCAAAAAGACGCTGCAGTTTGGAATCTCTTTATTTGGCTGACGTACTCTAACAGATTCCAAACTACGACGGTCTTGTGTGGCTGCGAATAGCTGTTCGTTTTTTAGCTTTTAAGAGCTTGTAATCACATTTCCACACATTTGGCACCTACAACACAACAGAGTAAAACATGGTGAATCTTTTGATACCGAATAACTGTAATGTGAACTTTGTTGCAAGTCAACCTTTAAGTGAGAACATTATGGTGGATATAGTCGATTGCACTTTTAAACTTGTAACTATTTTCAGTAGCATTTAACGCAAAGCAATGTATGGCTTTCTAAAATCTTTCTTGCCAGATCATCTTACAATATGCTGATATACAATGAGCTCATCTTCAAGCATGTTTAAAGTAATTGTATTAAGCTTTCATATCTTTAATCTAGACAGCTTTTGGCATCTTTTAAGAAAAATGCAGCAAGAAAAAATATCTTGTAAGGTGAATTATGACAGTACAAGGAACCTAGTCATCTGCATGTGTGATGATAGATGCATGGGTGATGACATTGTAGATTCAGATGTCACTCCCTTTACAGTCTTATTGCTACTGAAAATCATTCATTTCAGTTGTGAGAATTTGACTGAATGACATTTCAATATGGCATGTTTATAACAATATTATATTCCCTTCCATATCATTTCATCCATTTGAAATAACCTTTTCTGTCAGTCATCAAAGTTACATAAATCTGTTTTTTATCATACAAGTTCTATCATAGTTCTCCATATAGCATACATCTATTCCATCAGTCGTTCATTTAAATCTCAAAGTTTGTCATCTGTTCAGGCGTCTGCCTGTCCAGCTATAGCTATTAAAGTGTTTGAATGAAGAATCCGCATTGCAGAAGATTTGATCGCAGAACTTATCGTTGCCCAGACAAAAAGCTAAATCATTGGGCTACACAAGATCGATGAATTCATCGGGCGATATATGTTGCTATGTGGGTGAAAATACACATACCATTCTCTGTTACGGCGCAACATCATTTTATGCTTGCTCTCATGGCTCTTATTAGTAAGTTTAGCAATACTAGCTTAATCAAATTAACCATTGGCAATGCGCTAGGCTAATTGCAAGTAGCAGGCAAATACATTATCTGCCACTGTTTATAAGCTGTCTTAATGCTCATGCAACGCTGGACATTTGGCTAGTATGACATATATCTACTGTATTAGTCGTCCTTATGGCATATACACCGTATCTACTCTGTCAGTCATCCATATGACATGTATCTACTCTGTCAGTCATCCATATGACATGTTTCTGCTCTGTCAGTCATCTATATGACATGTATCTACTCTGTCAGTCATCCATATGACATGTATCTACTCTTTCAGTCATCCATATGACATGTATCTACTCTGTCAGTCATCCATATGACATGTATCTACTCTGTCAGTCAGTCATATGACATGTATCTACTCTGTCAGTCATCCATATGACATGTATCTACTCTGTCAGGCCTCCATATGACATATAATTAATCTGCCAGTCATCCATATGACATATATTGTCCCTATTAGTCATGCATATGACGGAAAGATTGTCATTGTAATAGCATGACACTGATAAATACATGTAGGCTCATTTTTTCTCTTACAATGGATGACAGTTGTGCGGTATTTTTGCTGTTTGCTTTCAGTTTCTGTAACATTTAAACAAACAGAAATGGATGAGTTATGATATGATAAATACGGCGTGGACAATTCTGCAAAATGCTTGTATGTGATTGGTTTATTGTGAGGTCTAATTACCTGTGCTTGGTTAATTTTGAAGAACAATTCATGTGAGTTGTAGATCATACTCAGCTGTGTGACCATCAAACCTGCTACTTGTAACCATAAAGATTATTTGTCTTCGAGACTTGCCTGCTAATAGAGACCTCAGGTCTGGCATTGAAGTAATTAACTCTGAGAGTTCTTCATACCACCCCCAATTGATGCTTGAACTCAAGCTCCTGTGATGGATCAAGATGTGACATAACTGTTAAGTCATATATGATTCGTCAATTGTGTTGGTAAGTCACTTATGATTGGTCCACTTACAGGTGTAAACGAATTACATCAGTTTTACCAAAGGCTATATTCTGAACTTGCTATCACATTTGTTGATCAAAAACACCTCAAAGGAATGCTGTCAGAATTCAGCATGTTTTGTAGACTAGAAAACAGATATATCCTACAAAATTGCAGCAAGAATGTGTGTATTTAAAAATGTGTTAGGGGGTATGACAACTCCCATCGCACACTAAGAAAGGAGCTAGACTGTATATGCTGCATTCACGAAGTGCCTGTTGGTGTCTGTGAAGGAGATGATTTTAGATTTGCATATTTGAATTTTTATATTTGAAAAAAATGAAATTAAAAAATACTTCAAACTTTGAATACAATTGAATACCTTCACTTATACTTGCGGGTTAGGACACAGAAAAGATATTAAAGTTTGTCCTTCTGCAAGAATTACTGGCTGTGGCGGAGATGTGAATGCATGAATGATAATTGTTAATTCAAGGTGAAGCGAATGTCAGTCGTATCATTGTCCTTCTTAGTCAAGTTAACAAAGAGATTCAAATTCCATTAGACCCAGTAGACCTTTTCTATAGTATATTGACTTGAACTCAGCTTTTGTATGCAGTAATGGTATTTACATTGTTCAATAGCGATTAGTTTGGATTGTTCTACTACATCAATGCATGGTCTAGTTATAGTAGCTCCTACTAATGCCGGTTGACTGTATGGCATTTCGGTTATGTGAGGTATCTCAAGCCTTTTTGAAACAGGTATTCATGGGAAACAGATGCACTGGTGGCACTTTCACACTGTCCTGTCTGAAGATTGAATGATAGGAAGTAGAGGGTGATTGACAAGTACAGCAAGTGATTGGCAGGTACAGCAGGTTAGTACAACTAATTGCTGTGATGAAAAATTCTTTATGGCATAATGGGGATGAATAGGAGTAAACTGCGACATGATTGGACAGCAGAGTTTGTTAATAGGTTTCTGCTAACCATGATTGACTTATTTCTTCTTAAAATAAAAAGTTTAGTCTATCAAACATCATATTAATCATCGTAATATTGCATAATATTAACATACTGTAATAATAGTTAATATTGCTTGGATCGCATCATCAATTTAAATATTTACGATCATTGTAACAGTTTGGTGCTTTTACAATTTCATATTGTTTCTTCATAATCTTTCATATAGCAATGCAACTGAGTTGTGACTTTTTACCACATTCTGCCAATTTGCTATATGCGATCCAAAGAAGAAGCATCATTTCATCACTTTTGTTGCACACTCTTGCATAAAATGACTCCTGGCTCTTTGCGTTTTCTTTTGTTTATTCCATTTGGTCTTGAACAGCAGCCAACAGAGTTTCAGCTTCTCTCTTTATGTATCCATTTTTTACTCATCTGAATGTCTTATTCTGATCTTCCCATGCCAGTAGTCTGATATATTTCTCATAAAATGGCTTCTAGTTTTAGCTTCAATTCTGTTTCATTATTTCCTGTTCCTTCTGACCATTTCATTTGCAACTCATTCTGCTAGATAGTCGTGTCCCTTTTTCCTACCATCCCCGTTCCCGATAATTGATTCCTCTGACAAACCCCTCTTTTATTTTCACCTTGCTGCATGTACAAGCATGCTCAGTGTTGTGCGGCAATGCTCTATTCATCGTCTCTCTGCTGATCCATACTTATCCATACTTATCCATTTTCTCACCTGTCTTCCTAACTACCTATTCATCTCATCCAGCTGTTGTCTTTCTACTTGCTAATACAAGGTTAGTTATTCGCACCTACCTAACTCTATGTTTTGTACATGCATCATATCATTAATGTATAATGTATACAGTAATTTGTGTTCCTATATATGATTCAATGTATTGCTGCTGGTCTTTGTTATGTACTGTTTGAATTCTGCTGTCTGTGAGATCTTACTGCACTCTCTGACTATTTACCTCGCTGTCTCCTTTCTTAGGCCTTTGCTAAGCTTGTTGTTACACCCTGTTTTTGTAGTAAACTTTTAAAGACTGTCAGCTCTCAGCTTGCACTGCTAGACTCCTTTTTAGATGTTGTCACGATTATTTTGTAGCAGAATTTTTAGCTTTTTTAAATTGGTGCCCTTTTGTTGGTATTTTACTCTTTCTTGCTATAGTTGCTATATTTAAGCCTGTGGTCCTTACTGTCTATAATGTTCTAGTCTCAGTGTGTTTGCTGGTGCTAGAACAGCTGTAATCCTAGTTTGCCTACCAAGGTGAACATTTGGCA
This sequence comes from Watersipora subatra, assembly GCF_963576615.1. Classification (NCBI taxonomy): domain Eukaryota; kingdom Metazoa; phylum Bryozoa; class Gymnolaemata; order Cheilostomatida; family Watersiporidae; genus Watersipora; species Watersipora subatra. Next base: position 2,207,093 of record NC_088718.1, read on the forward strand.
CATTTCAATGAAATCTAATTTTTTTCAGCTTATTTTTCCATCTCTTTTATATGTATGCTTATTATTATTGTATTTACTTACAATATTTATTAGGGCATTTTAGAAGTTTTGGGCTTAGGAATAGTTTATGAAAATATTCGTTTCAGCATACAATGTTTTAAAAATATTAGAAATATTGGAACCAATTAAACTCATGTGTAGAGGTTTGGTTGCATTTATTTATCTTAGAGCAGGGGAGAGCCTTCAATGTAATGTTGCTGTACATAATAGCTTCAGTTCCATGCATGTATAAGGAGAATGACTTTTACACACTCCCATATCGGCTTCAATATACAAATATTGATCATTTACATGTCTAATTATCACCACTGCTGCAGCTCTCAAAGGCTCATTAAAAATCAATAGCCATTTTAGACCTGCTTCAACATGTCACACTGGCATCTCTAAATTGGTTAATATGTTGAATGCCCTGTTTCACCTTACAAGGTAACAGTTTCTTGGGTGCAAAGGTATACCAATAGCAAAACCATAGAAATACCCCAATAAAATCTTTAATTAAATACAGGTGGTTGAGGCATGCAATGCTGAAATGGCAGAATATGGCAAGTTGTTTTCCCTAGTATTAACATTCTAGACCGATTCATAAAAATATTACTCCTAGAGTGAACATTCTTGTGTCAATGGAGCTTAACAATAGCAAAGCGACGTCACAAACTGGCACATTATTAATAATCTAAGAGAAATTAACTGTATGCTTCACTCAGTCTGTATCAGCTCATGTTTTTATTATGATGCCACAAAAGGATCATATTAAAGTAATATAATCTGTAAAGATTGTAAGTTTTTATGGCTGGCAAAATGTTGAAACGGTTTTTATAATCTAAACCAGTCAACAAGTTGAGCTCATTTCATAAAGATACACCCTCAGTCAGACTATGTTAATTTTTCAAAGCATGATGGTCAATGAAATGGTTTTATGTCTATGTATGGGTTTCTTTTATACAATCAACTCTAATGAATGTGTCTATGAGACAGATAATATTAGGTTTACTGATAAGAGGTGCAATTCTGTGTTTTTGGGTGCGAGTAGAATTGAACTGATTACAAACTTGGTATAGTTTGTTTTAGCGCAGTGTTATTTACAGTATTGGTAGTGTGAAATTTGTGTTAACGAATGATGCAGCAAGAGAGCACGAATCCAGAATCAATTTTTAAACATACATGTGGGATGCTGAATTTTTTTGGTTAAATCCTTCTTTGGTGATTATGTTTTGTCTGTAGATAAATTATTTACAGCACACTTCTCTTTTGCCCTTACATATGACAGTTTATACTGTAAGTGTGGTGTCTGTTAACTTTTCTTTACCCTCTGTCTCTCTTATCTACCTTACAGCTCAGCTACTTACCTTTTTCTACTGGTATGAAGAGGCGGTCTTTACTAAATTGTGGAGTCTTTCTGCTTCTCTTGACCCTCTGGTTCTGTTATCTTCAAAGCTTCTCAATAGAGGGGTATGCACGGTCCTCCTGGACAGCTGGATCCAACCTTCCTTTTTTGCTGAGACTGTTTCCATATCGGTGGGTTACCACATGTTCACATTTCAAATTTCTGGTTGCATGCCAAAAGGTTTATATGTTACGGTGATACAAGTCAAGGTTTGACTACGTAAAAGCATCTCATCATACCTACCTATATTTCTTACATAATTCATAAACTGATTTCACTAACTTGGTTTTTATGGTTAAATAAAGTAAACACAGTACAGAGTGATTTTGGATGTATGTCGAGTGAAGTTACTAGGGAGGTCTACTAAAATGTAACGCTATAAACTGACATTTAGCGCTGCAAATGGCTCCACACATGTACTAGACTTTTGCTAAGGTTTCACAACTTCAAGCCTCATCGACTCCAGTAGTTTAGGAATCTAGTGAGAGAACATCTCTAACTTCAGCTATTCTAGTCAACTTGATTTCCTGCAACTATTTCAATTTGATGTGTTTATTATGGCGCTGGTAGACTTAGTGCTCACTTATGGCTGGTTCACGCTATATCGCCATATCTCAGCGTTGATAATAACATTGTTCACACTATCACAAACCTATTCACGGCATCAGCAAAGGTGAATAATGTAAAATGTAAAATAATGTAAGATGATGTAAAATGCAAACTCCATATATAACGTAGTGTTCTCATTTTTTTTTTATCGCAAAGGAACCTCTTTTTTTCCCGTGATCAAATCAAATAGTAGTCCCGCAGCAACTACCATAAACGGAAATAAATAAATCATGCTATCCACAACTGCGAAGTACTACCATCAAAATGATGCACATTGTACAGGCTGCCGTTGTACAGGCTGCCGTTGAGGTTTAATAAAATATCAAGAAAGTTCGACAGCTGCAAACTCTCCTGATGCCGCATTTCCTTGGCATGCTATCGGTTTATAGCGCACATAATCGACAATGAACGCCGAAAGGACAACTCCAAAGTAGAGCGATATAGTGTTAACCAGGCTTTAGGGGTATTTGAATTAAGAGCAGACTGGTCCAGTGGTTACAGCGCGGGTTTATTATCAATTGGTCAGAGAGGGGTGTTTGAATGAAACAAAAAACATTGGTGGTGTTAGGAAGATAGTAAAGTACTTCATGTTGTGTCTCTGTCAGCATATTTGGAGGCTGCACAGCTTACACATGGTGCGCCGCTATTATGATGTTGCTGTTTGTACATGTAGAGGGTATAAACCATTTTTAGCTTCTACACTTTGTCCATTCTTCATTAACATTTATATTATTTGCTTCTTTTGCAAAAGCAACTGTAGCCATGCCAAGTATTTGTATACGATATTGAAGAAAAATCACAAAATATTAGTTGAAGTAACTTTTCAAAATTTCTGTGGATTTCATACTATTTTAGTTGTGCACGTTAGCATTGCTTAAAGGTTGACTTGCAACAAATTTCACATTAAAGTTATTTGGTATCAAAAGATTCACCATGTCTTACTCTGTTGTGTTGAATCTACGGCGGCTTTTCGTTTTTGAGCTTTTAAGAGCTTGTAATCACCTTTCCACATATTTTGTACCTACAACACAACACAGTAAGACATGGTGAATCTTTTGATATCAAATAACGGTAATGTGAATTTTATTGCAAGTCAACCTTTAAAGATGTAAAGTAAACATGCCATTGCTGTTTATATTTTCTTTTTCCTATGATGTAACTATCTGTTGCATACTTTTTAGTATTGTATTTTAACCTTTAATGCTTAAGATAGATTTTTTACATTTTTAATCAGATGGCCCGGAGGTGGCGGTTTAAGTGGCTGTTTAAGTGGCTGGTTCTCAGAAACTAGATGGAGTTTTGCAGCAAAATATATTGATGATCTGGCGGAAGGCATGAAGCATAATGCGTGAGAAGTTTTGACGAAAGCAGTCACAAAATGTGGAAACGTTTTCACAGACTAACAGACAAACATTTAGATTTATATATAGACTAGCTGTGCTAGTATTAAAAATCAGCTAATTAACAATGAGAGGTAATGAGAGTTGCCTGCCACTTGCTATTAGCCTGGCACATTGCCAATGAATAATTTGAGTAAGCTTACTAATAAGAGCTACCTCTTCTCATGGCGTTACGCCCTAACTTTGTGTCGTGACCGAAAGCGGAAGCCTATTTGCTCCCATGTAGCGACATATATTGCCTAAAAAATCTATTAAGCACGTGTGGTTTAGTTAGTAAGATGCCGGACTCATGAACGGGATGTTCTGAGATCAAATTCATCAGATTGCGAAGTTTTAATTTCAAGATTTTAATAGCTATAGCTGGACATATACAACGACGGATGACCAGCTTTGAGAAATATATGTATAGAGATTAATGTATATAGATTACCAACTAGCTATAAACCAGATATCTGCTAGCTTTTTCCTCTTCACTCAGCTTGACAGTTACTTTAAGCCACTGGGCTACTTGCAATCTCATCTTTCTCAAAAAAGACTTGCTTAAAGAAAGTCATGATAACGAGAGAGGATATTATAGGACGGAGAGACAAGATTCAGAGAAAGAGAAGTCTATGGAGAGGCTTGGCTGCTATAGCCTTAGTTCCTGGCAGGTTCAGTGGATGGCAAAGCAGAATGTCTCCTCTAACCAGGTGTCTGCGGAGGCCTGTGTAGGCTACTGTACTGACAGACTCCACATGTACTCCTACTATCAAGTGCGTCTCTACAAAAATACTATTAATAATTGTGATAATAAGATATATATAAAACTAATAATATCCATAAACAATAGCATTTTTGGACAACCGCTTATTCCCTGATACTTTTCATCAAGTTGCCATTTGTATTGGGTGTGTATAATATTGGCCCTGTGAACCCAGGTTACCTTCATCAATTTGTGTCGGTATCTCTGGGCAATTTGCCAAAAAAGTAGGACATTTTGAAATTTACTAAATACAGTCAAACATGGATAACTCGTCCACGGATAGTTCGAACACATGGTTAATTCAAACGGTTTCTTTGGTCCGTTCCCACGTAATGATAAATTGCTATAGATAACTCGAACTCAACACTGTTAATTCGAACTGTTTTTTGCCCAACGGCTACCGAAACGGTTGTTATCGCTTTAGAAAATCACTTTATTCAAAGACATAGAGGTAAACCTCATCTTTTCGTAATTCATAAGCGTTGTTATTACCTCCATCGGCAAAATATTCTTGTCAACGACTTTTCTAAAGGTTTGGTCAAATTTGATTTATACTGCTATACGATGAATAGCACAGGCTTGCCGGGTCACGCACTCAAGGATTTTTGCCACGCACATACAAAACAAAAACAGCATGTTGTTTTGTATGTGCATGGCGAAAATCCTTGAGTGCGTGACCCAGCTAGCCCGTGACGAATAGTTTTCCGACGTTGATTCCGTGTTGAATCAACGTCGGAATGTTGAATGTTTAAAACGTTTTAAAAATTGTTGTAATTAAACGTATACGTTGTCTTAGCTAAAAAAAACTATTCATCGTTTGACCTAAACACAAAATACGTATGTACATTCAATAAGTATCCATTCAAAAAGCGTGAGTGATATACAATGTACCGTAAAACCTCGTAAAACTTTTAATTGAACTGCCTCGGAGTGTTGCTCTTAACGAATCCCAGTTAAAGTAAGGTAATCTTTGCATAAACTTCAAGAAAAATCGGCAAAATTGATCGTGGGTAAAGCGCTCAAAAGAAAAAGATGTCTTTTTTTTAGCATTTCAACAACGATCAAGTTTTGTCAATGTCAATCTAAAAAACGTCCTGGCAATAACATCACCTCAAACAACAAACCAATCTCAAGTGATAGAAAAATCTCTATACTTTTTGATAAAAACGTTTTAAACTTTACATTAGAAGCATTTAATTTGAAACAAGCCATTTGTGCTTTTGATTTATATTATAGTTTGCATATGTACATGTATCTACTAATAAATAAGTAAATACATGGACTTGTGACAGTGCTCTGATAACTTGAACGCTCTGATAATTCGAACACTTTTGCTCGGTCCCGTGAAGTTCGAGTTATCCATGTTTGACTGTATATCTAAATATGCTCATAATCAAATGATATTTGGTGAAACCCTTAAAAACAAGTCCAACCACAGCAACACACTGCAAATGTTGCCAAATAAAACATATTTTTGATGCTTTTCTAGGCTACAGCCGTCTAAAGCTGCCCTAAACATTAATATACGATTATTTATATATGTGTTCAAATGGATGGTTTAGGCTGTAGTTCTTTTTCGACCTATGGTCTGTTACAAAAAACTGATGCTTCAAATGGCCTGGATTTTGAAAGCTTTCACATAGAAGCCTCTGCCTAACTACATGGTGTTAACAGATAGCTCTAACTGAACATGACTAACAGGAGTTTTAAAAATAAACTCACACCCGACTTTAGTGAATTCATCATAACGTATCGGTGTTTTCCGATCATCGATTTTTTTATGTTTGGTTATCTGACTTGCCAGAATGCTTCAAAATTAAAATTGTCAAAACTTGATCCATTAGAATGCAAAGGATAAAAAATACTGATACTTTTGATAAAACCTACAATAATTTTGTGTAAGTTTATTTTAAGAAATATCTAAAACAAGTTTAAAATCAGTTGCAATAATAACCTGAGTTCAACAATAGAACCTGTTAGCACTAGTATTCTTCTATGTGCTATGCTGCTTAGATCTCTAGCCTGTGTTCCTACAATTTCCCTGATTGGAATGGCTAGACATAATTTTGCTCTAGATTTAACTACATGCAATAGGTTTAGCTTAGGATCTTATATCATGACTCTCTGATTGTAAATAGATTCGTCTGTTAATTTTCAGCCACATCAAAGCTTATGTCGATGTGATGATAAATTTCAAACAAAAGGACTGGCAGACAACTCCTCTTGTCCTCAGAATCTCTCTGAGATAGAAACAGCACATGTGTACTTGCCTCGTAAGTTGTTATCTCAAAAGTATTTGACAGCAGATGCCGGAGGGCGTGTACAGGAAAGCTGCCTCATTTGTGAACTGCAGTCATCCCTCGACATCAGAGCTTTATGTGTTCTAGGACTGAGCTCGTATGTCAATCCTCTCATATCTTAAAAAATATTTTCTGGCATTAAATAACTAAATGCAAATTAACACATTCCCACCATCAAAAAAACACCTAAAATTGGGATGTTACAATGAAAAATGTGTATTTAATTGTTCTAATTTAGTACCTATGTTCACAAAGTAATAAATACTTATCTAGTTGTTATGATCTACAATAAAATGTAATATTACTATGTACAGTACTGTATGGTGGTCTTACCTTTGAGACAGACGTAGCGGCTGATGGCTGTCTGTGAGAGATTTGACAGCAGCGCATTCGGTACACTAGACTTCTGTGACAGTACATAATCTGATATAAACTTTAAATTTAATGTAAATGAACTTAGCTTAAACACACTTAAAAATAACTGTTCATATTACGTTACACTAAACTTAATTTTAATTCCGTTATCATTTTTTACTTTTTTTAGCTTAGCTCTTTTTGAACTGCTTTTGCCCTTTTTTTAACCTTTTCAAACTGATCCGACTAGAATGGCCTAGTGATGCTGTTCCCATAAACAGCCTCTCATATACTCAGCGACCTAGCTGCCTCCTCAAGAGTCTTCTTGTTTTTTCGTATCCCAAGGCAAAAATTTGCTTGGAAATTTCCTTGTATCTCAAATTTCTCATATGTTAAGGTACGACATATGATAAATATGTTGAGGTATGACTGTATTTCTTTCTCTAGGAGGCTCCTCTGTCACAGGGCTATTTGCCTTGATCAGCGCATAAGCTATAATTATTGTTTGGAAGTGTCCGCCTTTAATTTCCGTGGCTTCTCGTTATAAGCAGCTTTTACCGTGCATATGACATGTATGGATCCAAGGCTATGCGTGCCTAAGAACAAAGCAAAAGTTGGTCTCGGACGCTAAATAGCAAAATGTACGAAATGATACAAGGTGATGCTTAAACCTTGCGTGTGATTGGCTGATGAGGCTTTAAAATCTATATCTCCTAATAATCCCCTTATTGTCAGTGCGCGTTTTGGCCGATTTAATCCCCCTGGTCACTAAAAATATTTGGTTCCAAAACTCTGTCTGGTTCCTGGGAACCAGCCTCTCAAAAACCGACCTGCGGGCCGTTTGATTGAAGATGAAAGAAATCCTGGGCATCACCAGGTTTACCATTATAATTTATGTAATAAAACTATTAGTTTCATTAGTGTTCAATGCAAAATCCATCATAGATACACATGACCATGTGATTTTGAAGGAAGCTTAGCAGGTAAAAAGGTGACAGCAGGTGGCGGTTGGGGTGAACATTTTTTTATGTCATTAATTTCTATTGAAGTATACCGACAAAAGGAATAACTGTAAGCCTACTACTTCTGTAGAGTTCATGAGCTTTTAAGTTTGATAAACTTTCTGAACACGGCACACTAAGTCAAAAACCAGATTGCTGCTTGTGAGTTGTTTTTAGTCTGTGAATTGATTTGGAAGTTAACATTTTTGATATCGGCAAAATCTATAAAATATATATAACTAAACATACATAATACACATAATATATGTAACTAAACATATATAATACACATGATATATATAAATAAACATATATAATGCACATGATATATATAACTAAACATATATAATGCACATGATATATATAACTAAACATATATTATACAAATAATATTTATAAATAAACATATATAATACACAAAACATGCATGTATATAATATCATATAAATAAACATATAATGCACAAATTTATATTAATAAACCTACTTTGTTGTTCTGTCTGTCTATTGGTCTGTGTTAACACTAAGCGCATTCACATTTTTTGGCTGATTTCATTCAAACTTCACACACAATCATATATTCTGTCACTTCCACCAGGTCATTAAAATATTTTGCTTCAAAACTCCATCTGGTTCCTGATAACCAGCCTCGTAGACGCCCACCTGCAGTCTGTCTTATTGAAAATGAAAGGAATTCTGGGCATTGCCCGGCTCTTTTCTAGTTTCTCATAAAATTTGGCTGCTGCTTTTTGATTGGATGTTTCTGTAAGTTGTTTTACCAACCACTATTATAGTGGCTGCTTTATAATTACCGGAGTGCTGTCCCAGCTTATTTAGGCCAATGTGCAGGCAACTTACATTTGATATAAGAGTATGGAGTTGGGTTAATTATGGTTGATAGCTCCATGACTGTTACAGGACAAAGGATTTGTATTGGCAAGCGGCTTTAGCCAGTTAAAGACACGATCAAGCGTGCCAGCGCATCTGATTGTGTATAGTAGAAATGGTCAGGCATTGAAGTGCTAGGCATCAAATTACCTGTCAAATGATTGCAAAATCTTTTCTTTTACATGTCCATTGTCTCACTCAAGTCTCCAGTCGCGTGACATTTCAGATCTAGCCTGACAATCATTCAATAGGAAGGCTTCTAATACTGAAACCATGACTTGTTCCGCATCAGCTTCACTGATAACTTATTGTTTACTACCATCTAAAGGCTGGTTCACACTATAGCGCTGTTTTTCACCGTTTTCCTTTCGGCGTTCGTCGGTAACTATGTGAACAGTGAACCGATGGCATCGACGAAGCAACACGGACACGTCGGGAAAGTTTGCAGCTGTCAAACTTTTCCGATATTTCGCCGAGCGTCGACGACCGCCTTTTAAATGTGAACCATTTCTGTGATAGTAATTCACGAATAACATGATTTTTTTAAATCTGTTTATGATAGTCGCTGCGAGACTAGTATTAATTCCAGCATGTGGAAACAAAAACATTTCTTCGCAAAAATTTAAAAAGAAAAGTGGGAACACTACACCTCAGAGTATTTTTTGATGCAAACAGGATAGGTTTATGATAATGTGAACATCGTTATCATCGACGATCACCGAAGTATTTTGGCATCAACGCTGAGATACGGTGATATAGTGTGAAATAGCCTAAATGCTGTGGCATTTTATCAAACTCGCCGCATTACAAACCTCGTTTTTTTCACTCTGCCTTCACAATGGGGTGTGCAAGAAGGGGGAGTTTTATATAAATAAACATTTACAATGGGGTGTGCAAGAAAGGGGAGTTATATATAAACCTTTGTCAACTTTTAATTATGATCATGACATTGAGACATATTGTTATTATTTTTATTGTGACATCCTTATTATGATTGTTATGAGTATGAGGCAGCTTTCCGCAATTTAAATCTTTTCAAACTGATATGACTAGAAAGGCTGAGTGATGCGATGGTTCCCATAAGTGGCCTCTCACATACTTAGCCACCTTTCTGCTGCTTCGTGAACCTTCTAATTTTTCTCGTATCCCAAGGCAAAATTTGCTCGGAACTTTCCTTGTATCTCAAGTTTCTCATATGTTGAGGTACGACTGTATTTCTTTCTCTAGGAGACTCCTCTGTCACAGGCCTTTTTGCCTTGACCAGCGCATACAGTAAGCTATATTGTTTAAAAGTGTCTGCCTTAATTAAATTTCCCTGGCTTCTCTTTATAAGCTGCATTTACCCTGCATATGACATGTAGGGACCTAAGGCTATGCGTGCCTAAGGACAAAGCAAAGGTTTGTCTCGGACACTAGACAGCAAAATATACGATAAACCTAGAAAACCTCATAGTAAATGAAAAATGCAAATGTTTGACATATTCTTTGATGCTGTCTTCTCCTGTAGACTGTGTTATTTCTAAACTGTAACCCGTCGGTCTGTGTTTACTTGTTTAATCTCAACAGAAAACAGTTTAATCCTCCAAATTATGATTTACACTTGAAGATTGGTTTTAGTGGCATGGAAGGATGACTCCCTCAGGTACAAGTAGATGTTACAAATCTTGCAGAGGCCTTTAGTTGAAATCGGTAGACAATTTGTGATAGGTTAATTTTACAAAATATAGTTTTTGATTGGTTGCTTTAACTAATATACAGTTTTGATTGATTGATTTAACCAAAGTATAGGTTGGGATTGGTTGATTTAACCTAATTAAAGTTTGTGATTGGTTTGAATTAACGAAATTTCAGTTTGTGATTGGTTAATTTAACCAAACTATAATTGTGATTGGTTGATATAATCAAAATATAGTTTGTGATTGGTTGATTTAATCAAAATATAGTTTGTGATTGGTTGATTTAGCAAAAAGAAAACAGAATTTTATAAAAACTAGTCATCGGTAAAGCAATTATCAATCATTTTGTTTACTGAATAAAAATGATTTCTACAGGTAACGCCTCCAACATAAAGTATAAAACAATGAGCAAGTCCTGGAGGAGGTCTGAGTGCAGCTGCCATGACTTGAATTGCACAGAGTTGCATTGCGCTATAAACTTGCTGGACAAGGTCTGCTGGGTCGGGCCACTTGCTGACCAGTTGAATTTGAGTCAGCAGCCTCAATGTGAAGGCTACAAACTAGTGGCAGCTCTAACACCATACAATGTAAGAATTGCTGCTGGTCAACAGCACTGGCTAGTATTACACAAGTAGTTAACAAGTGTATTGGTGAACTGGCTGTTGGTGAAATATTAGAGCAAATCAATGAGTAATTATAGTTGTATTGTACTTGTTTGTTGCTTGTATAATTACAATGTTTGGAAATAAATGATGCCTCATCACAAATTAATAATTGCAGTTTTTCTGCGGTATGATGGCTATGTATTCCTACTCTTTTGTTGATAGTTAAACATAAAGATTCCATCACTACCTTAAGACAGTTGATTAAATGAGCAAATTTAAAAAAAACTAAGTTATCTATGAATGCTACACAAAGCATGAAAATAGTTAATAAAACTAATCTTATGATTAAAATTCCATTCTCATTGTTAATAGAGAGATTGTCAGGAGTGTTAATAAAACCCAGAGAAAAATTGTATGCCCAATAATCTATAAACAATAGAGGGTGAATGATAAGCTCAGGTGGTGGTGTGTCGGGCAACCCAAGTCGCATGTTGCGAGCTTAATTCCTTTATGGTGCAATATTTTTTTCTAAACTCCAATCATGGCGACCGGCGAGCAGAAAATGTATATTATTTAGTTATATATAGAATTCTAAGATTGTTCTTTCTTAAACACTAAATTTGTCGCCTACGTATATATAGGAGACAATATATATAGCACACTGCTATATATATATATATATATATATTTAAATATATATATGTATGTATATATACATATAGATAATATATATTATATATAATGTATATATAATATATATCTATTATATATATTATATATATATATATATCAATACACTGGTATATATGTAACAGGCTGCTATTTATTTAGCAGTCTATTTATTTTAAAACGGTCTAGACTAAGAGTTAATAGCGCACATTAGAAATATACATGATAACCATCATCTAGCCTTAGATCAAGCAAATTAGCTCACCCTTTATAGGTAGCCCATCCAAAATTGTGAGTTGCATGTTTGGAATTCCGGCCACTACATTGTGTGTATGTTCTAACATTGTAGTTAACCAAAACGTACTGCGTACGAGATCTCTTTGGATTTTTACCAACTGTCAGCTGTGATCCATGGAGATACAAAAATTGGCTAGAAACCCGCCTCTACCACATCATCTCCAAACCCGATTTAGGTAGGTGATAATTGGGAGTTGCACTCTCTTGGCGGAGTTTTCATTGACTCGTTTGCGAAGAGGTTTTTTCTGTCACTGTGACAGACAAAACCTATACTTCCATAAACATTTTGTTAGGGTAGACAACCTTAATTTTATTGTACCACAATTTTCTTGTGAGACAATTTAAAATGTTGTCCAAAAGCACCAGTACATGTACAGATCAGTGACAAACAGCGATTTTAGTTATGGCCAAGTAACGGGCTGGTAACTCAGCTTATTGGAAATCTTTGCACTAAGGCTAACGGCCTACTATCTCTATTTGTTTTATCTGAAGCTATTGTTTAAAATAGTGTCATGTTCAATAGTAATGAACATATTTTGTTACGGATGTGTGGCTATGGAAACTAATTATTGAAGTAGTAATTGCGATGGAGTTTCCATAAAATAACTGAGAAATTCAGCTAACAGCTTTTGCACAATCATTCTAAAGTTTGAGTGTTTCAGTTTATTGCCAACTGGCCTAAACAACGACACACAATCATTTCTAGTTGTTATCAAATAACTGATCAAAGCTATCGGTGATGGACTGTATGTAAGTAAAGGTGATGGACGGTTGGCAGGTAGAGGTGACAGACAGTGTGTAGGTAGAGGTGATGGACTGTGTGTAGGTAAAGGTGACAGACTGTGTGTAGGTAGAGGTGGTGGACTGTGTGTGGGTAGAGGTGATAGATAGTGTGTAAGTAAAGGTGATGGGCGGTGTGCAGGTAGAGGTGATGGACTGTGTGTAGGTAAAGGTGATGGACGGTGTGCAGGTAGAGGTGACAGATGGTGTGTAGGTAGAGATGATGGATGGTGTGTAAGTAGAGATACTGGAACAAGTATAAATTTGCTTACGTGAATTTTAAATTAACAAAGCTTATTTTTACTTCTTTTGTTTTTATGTGTGCCTTTTTCATTTTGTTTTTAATTAGCATGAACTTTAGTTTATTTTCAGATTTCAAGTTTTCTTTTTTGTATCATTTTCACCTTTTTCTTAAGATTAACTACTAGACAGCTTCAAAAACCTTGAAACTGTTGGTAAGAAGTTGTTTGTTCGTGTTTTTCTGCTCTTCATACAAAAGCATTCTTTATTTTTACTACTATTGCTACGTGAACTAACCATCATGGGATGCGCCGTTTAAAAACTAAGGAGAGTATTAGCTCTGTTTAATATTACCTGGGCATCATTGAACTGAACTGTGAAAGTGAACTGCAACTGTTTTACTGATTCACATAAACTGCAATATTTGAAAAAAATTCCATAGAAGTTTAAAGAAAATATCTTAGAAATTACTACGTATATTGAGTCAAATATTCACTCAATTTCTGTATCCTGCATCTTAAAGTTTGACTATGAACCAAGGTTTGGCTGTGCTAAGGGTTGAGCAGTTTGAAGGTCGACAGAACTTATGAGTGTATAAGTGCTGCCATATTCAAAACCGCATATGATTGCTGGTGCCAAATTATCCCACGACCAAACGAGCGGCGCGAGGTTTGAGAGTTTTTATGATAAATGCATGTGCACACAACTTACGAAAATTATTCATCAACAATGAGACAAACCCTTGTCTCGAAATTTCATCAACAAATTTAACCATCGTTTCGTAAAGTCGTTAAAGTACAGTCAAACATGGATAACTCGAACTTCACGGGACCGAACAAAAGTGTTCGAATTATCAGAGCGTTCAAGTTATCAGAGCACTGTCACAAGTCCATATATTTACTTATTTATTAGTAGATACATGTACATATACAAACTATAATATAAATCAAAAGCACAAATGGCTTGTTTCAAATTAAATGCTTCTAATGTAAAGTTTAAAACGTTTTTATCAAAAAGTATAGAGATTTTTCTATCACTTGAGATTGGTTTGTTGTTTGAGGTGATGTTATTGCCAGGACGTTTTTTAGATTGACATTGGCAAAACTTGATCGTTGTTGAAATGCTCAAAAGAAAAGACATTTTTTTCTTTTGGGGTTTTACCCACGATCAATTTTGCCGTTTTTTCTCAAAGTTTATGCAAAGATTACCTTACTTTACCTGGGATTCGTTAAGAGCAACACTCCGAGACAGTTCAATTAGAAGTTTTACGAGGTTTTACGGTATATTCTATATCACTCACGCTTTTTAATAGATACTTATTGCATGTACACACGTATTCTGTGTTTAGGTCAAACGATGAATAGTTTTTTTGTAGCTAAGACAACGTATACATTTAATTACAACAATTTTTAAGACGTTTTAAACATTCAACATTCCGACATTGATTCAACACGGAATCAACGTCGGAAAACTATTCATCACGGGCTAGCCGGGTCACGCACTCATAGATTTTTGCCACGCACATACAAAACAAAAACAACATGCGATTTTTGTTTTGTATGTGCGTGGCGAAAATCCTTGCGCGCATGACCCGGCTAGCCCGTGCTATTCATCGTATAGCAGTATAAATCAAATTTCACCAAACCTTTAAAAAAGTCGTTGACAAAATATTTTGCCGATGGTGGTAATAACGACGCTTATGAATTACGAAAAGATGAAGTTTACTTCTATGGCTTTGAATAAAGTGATTTTCTAAAGCGTTAACAACCGTTTCGGTAGCCGTTGGGCAAAAAAACAGTTCGAATTAACAGTGTTGAGTTCGAGTTATCTATAGCAATTTATCATTACATGGGAACGGACCAAAGAAACCGATCGAATTAACCATGTGTTCGAGCTATCCGTGGACGAGTTATCCATGTTTGACTTTATAATAATGATACAAAACACATACAAACCTATTTAAATATGTTACCAAGTCTTTGTAAACCGTCGTTATTATCTTAAAACTTACTCATCTGATCGGATTATACACAAATAGACAGATTTATTTGGACGAAAATCGCTACAAAACGCTTGAAAAGCTCGGTTTAATAAAAGTTAAGACCGAAAATTGAAACACCAATAAAGCCGTGCGACAGATAGTAGAACTATTTAGCAGTGCGCATTTCGCGAGAAAACTGTGCTCATTTCACCAGTCTATGGCATTGTTTACTTGTAATCAAATTTATTTGAAGGTTTCTGTAATAAACGTAGACCGTTTGAGGCGTAGACCAATTTACAGGTACGAAATTGTGGTACACAGTTTATCAGCCTATGTTTTTTTGTCCGCTTATCGGAGGTTTCATTATTTAAAACGTTAGCCGAAATTCTTTACAACTTATGTACAAGCTAGGGCCGAACTACAACGCCCCTTTATGACGAGATCGTTTTTTTATTTTTCTGCAGTTTGCAGAAAACTTTCAGACGTGTGAACGCTCATTCTTGCTTTCTGTTAAAGATCGCTATCAAAACCATTCTACATTAAACACAACCAACTTTCAAACTGTGTATAGTACACAGTAGCTTGTCATTTTACTTCTAATTTTGCATTTCAAAGTTATAATAAACATATATTTCCTTATTGTTGTTGTTAAATTACATGCATTACAGTAGATTAGGCCTACAGCTTTATAACACTTTTATAACAGCTTTTATTTTGCTGCAGTTTGGAGAAAACTTCCAGACGAGCCAACGCTCATACTTGCTTTCTGTTAATGATCGCTATCAATACCATTCTACATTCAACACAACCAACTTTCAAACTGTGTATAGTACACAATAGCTTGCCATTTTACTTCTAATTTTGCATTTCATAGTTATAATAAACATATTTCCTTATTGCTAGTTGTTGTTAAATTACATTATTAAGCTAGATATTCCATTAACGTTGTTAAATTAATTATTAAATTACATTATTGTTAAGTTACTTATTGTTAATTTACAGTAGGTTAGGCCTACAGCTTTAATTAATATATTTTAAGTGTTGTAAAACAGGTTTGAGATAGTAGTAGATTAGGTGTGATTTTTGTGTGATTAGGTGTGATTTATTGTTGTATTAAACCAAGCTTTTCAAATGTTTTGTGGCGATTTTGGGTAAAATCGGTTTGTAAAGCATAGTTTTGAGATAGTAGTAGATTATGTGTGATTTTTTACAACCTTTTGTGTTGCATTATTGACTTTTTGAATTTAATTTCAAAACAACTTGGCAACTACCATGGACATACAACTTTCCGGAACACCACATCGCGGCCGACGCAGTGGCCATCCACGTGTCTCTCGATTATTACAGCGCAATAGGAGGATTAATAGGATAAATAGGAGGATAAATAGGTCCTCACAGCATCCATCTACATCAAATGCTAATGTTCAACAACACGCTACTCAAATTAATAACAACAACTCATCTGATTCAGATAATTCTTTAGTAGAATTATCACTTTCTTTTTTTCAATTATCACTTTGGTCGTGGGCTGTATGACAGTGGAATTTCTAGTATTTAATACAAACTAGTATAGCAACAACTAGAATGTTATTCCACCATGTATGACATCACAGACCACGTTACCACTCTATTGGTTGCCTTCATATGTGGAGGATCTTCCAGTCAGCTGTCATTTGACCTACCAAATCATCTCTGAATTTTTAATTTTGTCTATTTTGTCTTTTTTAGTCAGAGTACCGCTGCAGCAGACGACGCAATCGAAACCAATTAAAATTTTGCTCGTTGCCTATTACAGAAGTGGGTCAACGTTTCTCTCAGAATTATTCAAAGGATACCCAGACTCGTACTATATGTGAGTACTAGCATTATTACATCATTTTATTAAATACAGTATTTATCCAATGCAAACACTCTCTGGTAAAAATTATCAAAATTTTATATACAGACTGTAAATATTAAAAATTAGTAATAAAATAGTACGTTAACTTAAGCAACTAAAGTTACTTACAGTAACTTTAATGTAGCTTGTGGTCATGATATGCAATAAAATGTAACATTACAATGTACTATGTGCACTACTATGTGCAGTGATTTCTTACCTTCTAGACAGAAATAAAACAAAAATAAATAATATTCTACTGTAATTATTATCTATGACAGGTTTAGTAATTGTAATATTTACTATAATAAGGGCTGCATTTATCCATCTGTCTGTCTGAAGCCATGCTAAGCGTATTAAAAAAAGTATTGCATCGCATGGGAATCGAACCAAAACTCTCAAGATCTGAATCAATCACACTACTATCTGCATTACACAACCACTATTCCATGTTGTATAAAAGTTATGAAGATATATGTTATGCATGCCGATCTCTTACTCCGCACTGGGACTGGCAGCGTATGAGCCAATACAGAGCTCACATGTCTATGGCTAACACATAGCTGTGTACCATACTTGTTATTAAGTTCCAAGTTCATTGCAGTAACATGGCAAACCTATAATTATGACTTGGCTATAATAACCCATGAAGTTTTATATTACTTTCAATATTTTGATGAAGCCATGTTCTACTGTATATTAACATTAAGGGTTTCTCATGCGCCTTCGTACCCGTTAGAAGGAGACTCACGCTATTAAGCTTGCCGAAATAGCCTTTTTCTACTTCTGTTTCCCAATAGCCATCATTTTAGTCTTTACTCTATAGAGCACTGATTTGAACTTGTATAGTCCTTTTCCTTTCATACTTGTACGCTGGCAGTCTTGTGTACCAAGACAGATTGTCAGGCCTACCGACAATGCACAGAGAATAAGTATGCTCACAACTATTCTGAACTTATGGAAGGCTGTTGATAACCCAGATGTAAGAGTGTTGGGTCATAATACCGAATGTCACAAGTTCAAATCTCGTATGATGCAGTTTTTTCCCAACTTCTAAACATGGCTTCGGACATACTGATGAACTTATTATAGTAAAAATTAACGTTTACAACGAGACTTGACAAAATTCGTTAAACACATCCAGGCACTCAAATATAGCCATCAACATTCTTGCTTTGAATAAGTAGGTTTTCTTTACAGGCTTGTCATGAGTGTTTGCAAGAGAATAAATAGTAATAATTGTTTCTACTTTCTGTAGTTTAAACACACTCTTTTGATTAATATCATTGCATGACTTACAAAAAATGTAATAATTTTATGAAAAGAATCCCTAAGTAAAAGTGTTTTTCACATTATGTTCTGCAAGGTGCCGAGTCATGGTCTCATAGCTGATGACCGGCTAATCTGCTGTTCTACAGTAACATACACTATAGTTGAAGCCGTGTATAGAAAGACTATTCAATGCCAGACATGGATTTAATTAGATAAAACAATGGCCACACCTCTAAATATACGTAATAATAAGGGCGAACTGTCATGCCTTCAAATTTTAACACAGGAGCCTTTCAAATTATTTAATAATTTGTTTATTAATATTGTCTAAACATTTCATACTACTGAATTATTAACAAATCTTATTATAGATGTGCAAGAAAGTGTATAATATTTATTTTTACAGAAATAACATCGGCTAATGTTTTTAATCATATTAGTTTTGTGTGTTACAACTTGATGTTGTTTCATGCGCTACAACTCGCTGCTTTTTTGCTTGAACAGGTATGAACCTCTGTATGGCGTCACATCTCACATCCGGTATATGGCGCACGAGGGTATTGGAAATGCAGCATACAAGAACGGCAGCGTAGACTTGCTTGCCAGAACATACAGGTGCCATTTTGATGGCATTCCTCTCAGCAGCCTCGACTATAGCATTACGAAATCTAGTGCCTTTTTCAAAGGTGTGCGTCTACTCCAGAATACTGTTCTTGCAAGTTACTTTTAGTGAGTTAGTTATTGCCAGTTGGCTTTTGCTACCTGACATTTGCTAGTGGATTTTGCTAGATACCTGTTTAAAAATTTTCAAACATCATTGCATTTTGACAGTCGCGCTTTTACCGTTTGGATAACTGCAGTAACGTTTCCTATTATATAATTCACAGCATAATATTCTGCTCATTGCTATGGTAACCATTACATTAAATGTAACTGGCAAAATGAGCCATGTAATCTTTTTTTTTAATACCTTTGAATCCTTTTTAACTGATTTTGTTATTGTCATAATCCTACCTTTTAATAAATCAAGAGAAGGATATGGCCCTTCAACACTCACCCTGAGCTGTATATTTCCTGCCCAACTGACATATCAAACAGAGTATGTCAACCATAAGCAGGTCTTTACAGGAAGTTCCAGTTTTATCCAAACTGTTATGAGTGATCATTCCTTATACACCTGTTACATATTGTCATTCTTATCAAACATTTTACAGAGTGTCGGTCAAGAGCTAAAAACATCCAACTTTCTTGCATGCAAGCTCTACAAGCAGCTTGTCTATCTAGCCCAATGATAGCCATAAAGACAATACGCTTTAAAATGAGCTGGGTGTGGGAGCTCTTACAGGAGCCCCAACACAAAGAGTTGAAGGTGAGTAACCAGGGAAAATTAATTGATAGAGATGGACTACTGTCACTAGGAGTAGGTAGTCAGAAGTTATGTTCAAGTACAATCAAAACAAATAGAGCCTTGTAAACATACGGTCACATGTGTGGAATGTTTTGGCCAAAATATATGAAAATATTTGGAAATGAAACTATTCAGTCAAAACTCACGAAGTTGTCAAAGTTGTGCATGCACATCGGAATCGTCGACGAAACGCTTTCTATTGGCTGTAGCAAATAATTAGCTAGCGCAATTGTAGCAGCTTTTGTGATTAGTCTAAGACGCATATAACGACATGCAAGAAAATACCAACGCAATTCAACATAGTAAATACGATGCAACTAATTAAATTGCGCTAGAAATGACATCCTTTTTTAATCAGTTGCATCGTATTTTCTATGTTGAAATGCGTTGGTATTTTTTGAGTGTGTTGATATATGTGTCATGGGCTATACCCTCCGCTATACCAATGCTTAAATCGCACTCGCTGATACATGTATTTGGCTTCAGTCAATTAAAAATGTTTCTTCGACGATTTCAGTGCATGTACAGCTTTGAAAATTCTATGAGTTTCAGCCAAATATTTTCAAGTTTCCGAATATTTTCGTGGTTTCAGCTAAAACATTCCGCATGTGTGGCCGTACCTTTAGGCTGTAGAATGAGAATAGATTACCCCTTAATAAGAAAATATAAAAATTTAAATTGAATTTAATTATAGTTTTTTAAAAGCCAGAGTTAGATATCTTGATTTCAATTTACAACCCAAAGTGAAATTATTCTCATAAGACTGAAGTTTGTGTCATATACTACAGTTGATTGTTCACATAAATTGTTGTTTATTGTTTTGGCCGTATTTAGTGCGAAAACCCTTTCAACTTATAAAAAAACCACTCGTTTTCAGTGCTTTATAGTTTATTAATGAGACTTTGGATTAAAACTTAAGCATCAAAGGTAAACTTTAGTGCACATCCTGCGTAAACATGTTATAATCTACCATGTTATAATCCAAGGCGCTATAATCCATTTTGTTAATCCCGGAAAAACATTTATCCTTTCTAATATCGTTGAGACTTCTAGTGACAAGACAAGCTACTATAGCAAGCCTGAGCACTTCGCTGTCAAACATCTATCTGGCGGCTCCAACAGCACCTTTTTAGATTTAATTAAAAGGTGTACTTAACATAAACCGAGTGTTCCAGCGGTGCAAATCTCTTTCAGTACTTTGGTGAAGGTAATTGAGGAACCATAAAAAGGACAGAAGCTCTCAATCAATATAACCATTCTAACCAAGTAGGCATATCATACCCCCTACAATCTTAGGAGTTTGTAAGATGTCAAAACACATGCAAGAGTTTTCTCTGCATTTGCCATGCAGGCAAGTATAAGATTAGAATAATTTGCCTGGGATCAACAGGTGGAGTCACGTGTTCCTGTCTCACTCCTAATTGAGAGTCTTGGGTTCTTGCTCTGTTTTTACATGAGAGTAATGTGCTCCTTCCTCACACTTGTATGAGAGTCATGTGCTCCTTCCTCACACTTGTATGAGAGTCATGTGCTCCTTCCTCACACTTGTATGAGAGTCATGTGCTCCTTTCTCCGCCTATCTGAGAGTAACAGTGATAATGAAATACATGTATATGAGTGAAAAAGCTGTTTTATGTATTGAAAATTCAACCTAAATTTATATTTCTGCTGCAGGTGTTACTTCTGCTGAGGGACCCTAGAGGGGTGTGCAACTCCCGAATGCACACCCCATTAAAAAGCCCCACAAATATTGCAAGCCTCAAACACCATGCGCAGAGTAAGAATTTCAGCTAACTACAATTTTTTTCGATTTTTCGACCATTTGGAGAAGAACTTTCAACAAAAAAAGCTTTGTGAAAAATGGTTTCATTTTGTCTTGCATACCTATATTATATTTTCAACTATATTATGCAGTCAAATTATGGCTTTTCGGTCTCTTAACTTGTGTTTTTTCCAACATATGTAAATTTAAAGCAAAACAGCAAATCAGTTTTACGCCTGAAGTTATTTTCAAGACAAATTTCTCATATTCTTAAAGCAGTGCAATTTTGTACGTGAAAGCAAAGAGGTTAAAAATACTAAAAAATAAAATGTGATAAGTATAAAATAACACAAATATTTAAACAAACAGATTGAACCTAATTTATTTTAAATTAGAGAGAGTTGAAGTGCATTTATTCATGATCGCTTGAACCTATTCATTGCAGAGCTTACATTTCATGTTTGTGTCTCAAAAGTAGAGTAACCATGACAACCTTTTTATTTGTTATCCATTTGCTAATTTAGTTTTCTAATGTTTATTTTTTAAATAATTGTATTTAATTCAATATTTATAATTTCTGGTAATTACATGCAGAATTTACGAACAACTAACAGTGAGCTTGACATTGTGCTTGAGATTTCTTGTATTTTCAATGCAAATTGCTGCATTACTCTCCCGACAACATTCCATTAACACGTTCACTGAGAGCAATTGTGCTAAATGCATGCGAAGTCGCATTTTTGAGTTGCTAGCCAGATAGATTTCTATTTACGTATATGGAAAGATGAAAGTTTTAAGAATGTCAATCGAGCACAGCATTATTTGGAGTTGTCCTACTTTTTCACATCAAATAAGCTAGATTTAGATTACCAGTTTGACTCTCGTGTAAAGCAATCTTTTCATGAAAAGCTTCAATTACCATCTATAATATTTCAACAGTTTCAAGCAGGGGTTTAATATGAGAGTTTCAAAAGTACCTATATAGAAGTACATGTATTTACACGTAGGTTTATCATAGGTTTTTGCTCTGTAATGAATTTCACGAAGTGCTCTATATTTTTACAGAACTATTGGCTTACCATACCACTGGTTTAACATACCACAAAGTCTCCACGAAGAATAACTTTTCATCTTGAGGTTTAATTTATAATAACAGTCCCAGTTAAATTTTATCATAGTTCAAAGGGCTAAGGAGTAAGTATTTAATACAAAAAGCGATTCAAATTCTTTCAACTTTTACAAGAAAATTTAAGTACAAGGTCTAGCTGCTGCAAACAGCAATGAAATTGAGTTTTTGTGCCCTGCAAAAAACATTCAGAAGGGGAAATTTTAGTTCAATTAATTTATGTCTTCATGTATGGTAGTTGGTACTAAAGTCTTAGACAAAACAGTCATAGTGTAATTCTATTATCTTTTACTTTACTTCCAGTTTATATACTATCTTTGACTTGACCTAATTCATTTATATTGTTTGTTTTTATTACAGCGTACTGTGAGGCGATGATTGAAGACATGGAAGCTGCCAGACAACTCCTAGCGGCCGGATATAAAAACAATATATTTATAGTAAGATATGAAGATGTTGCTGTGAATGAGGAAACGGCAGTTGAGAATATTTACAAGTGAGTCCTGAATGTGATATATTCAGACTACCTTAGCATTGTTAACTTTAAGTTTAAAGGGTTTTCACTGCGAGTACGACCGAAACAACAAATAAGACAATGTAGATAAACGACTGGACTAAATTACAAAACATCTGTTTTATGAAAGTACTTTCACTTGAGGTTGTCCGTCTGATTTAGGATATCTTATTCTGGCTCTTAAAAAATTAATTAGATTCAGTCTAAATTTTTGATCTTCTTGTTAGGGAGTTATTTACTCTTTATTGATTTAACTTTATTAGGTTAAGTAGTTACTTGCCTGTTGCAAGTCTTTAAAATTTATTAATTTCTATCATATTATTTAGTACTAGTACGCCGTGAGGGATTGTCACGTGTAATCATTATGAACACAATTATTCCACTACAAGGTTGCCTAGTAGTGCAGTCGGTAGTTCTCTTGGCTGCAAATCTGAATGTATGAGTTCAATTCTTATATGGTGCAACCTTTTTTTCTAACGCTCTTAATGTTGCTTTGAACAGACGGACGGACATGGTTCTTATTATAGTAAAGACTGCAATAAAGAGTAATAGTAAAAACAATTTTGTGTTAGTTTCCCTTTTCAAATTATAGCTGTTTAATTTCTTAATGTAATGAATTATAAAAACGTTGTTTTGTTAAACAACATTTTGATGTTGTTTAACAAAACAACATCAAAATGTAGTTTTATTCTAAACATCTGGTTTAGTATAAAACTGTATGTTGTTTGCTAACTCCGTATGCAGCTGGTAGGTTAAAATATTGTACAGTAATGAGGGACATCCCTCAACTACAATAAATATAAATTATAAAAAAATTGCTATCTTACCGAGACCTTTTTTTTACTGTTAACACTTCCGATTGTCTCAATTCAACTGTAGTATCAACTCAACTCAGAGTATCATAGTGAGTCTATCAAACAGTCATGTTTCTCTCGCTCTGAATATAAACTGATTTAGCCTCCTACATGCTCATAAAAAAAAAACGTTTCTGTGCCTGCATAGACTGATGTCCCTGGGGACTGTTCCAGAAGCTGTAAAGTGGCACTTCCGTAACCTTTCACAGATAGCTCAAAAAGCCCACCCTTTCTATAGCACAAGCAGGTGAGTGTAAGTTATTCAGGGTGACACAGTTGAAACCAATTAACGTTAGTAGAGCTGCAGTTGAACTAGTAATAGAAAAGTGATAATTGGAACCAGTGATAGATCAAGTTGTGATTATAAGAGTGAACATTTATCTTGGGACTGTCAAATTACTCTATTAAGTGTGATTTTAAAATTTTTGAATTTATTTTTTTGCATGCAGAGTGCACCACATATAGCTAACATCATCAGCGTTAAACACAGCTATGTAGAATTGTGCTCATATGAATACTGGAAAGCTTATGTTCTCCAGTTGCTATAGTTAACCTTGTGAGTTATCTGGTTTGTGAATTTGTGCAAAAATGTGAAACTGTGCTACATTGTTATCTAATGCTATACAGTGCTATATAATGCTATACACTATAACATTATACAGCTATGCAATAATATATAGTGCTATACAGTGCTATATAATGTTATGTAATGCTGTACAATGCTATATAACGCTATATAATGCTAGGTAACGTTGTGTAACACTCTATGGTACTGCTTTATGACACAATGCAATGCTATGTAATGCTATGTAATGCTACATAATAATATGCAATGCTGTATTATATAGCATAAATTTTTACATGACATTAGTATCATATTCATTACCTGCAAATCTGGTTGCAGAAACTTGTATCCTTGGAATAAAAAGGCATAAAAGTGTTATTAGGCTCCTTAAAAAAGCTACACATCGATAAATTTTACAAAAATGTTAAATTTGAAAATTTCCTTTTTGGCTTGAACAATAACAGGCATAGAAATTGTTAGAGAGGCATCTCATGGAGTACCAAAGCAAATAATTTCATCAAACTGGAATGCTTTGCAATGCGCTGAAAAGGAAAAACAGTTTTGTGCTGCTATCATAGTTGTAGTTAGGTCAATAAGAAACTCCGTTACCAGGTTTAGTTTGCTACTGACGGCAGCCATACTCCAAATTGGCTGTTTTCTCTGATCACAAGATCTAATTAGGGGTATTTTAAGCAGAAACATTTCTGCGATCCGCTTTATTAAAACAGCCAATCAAAAAGCAAAGATGACATTTTACTTGTTAAACAAAAAAGTGCTGCGTAGAAATTAAACACCTACAAATACAGTCAAGTCTACATAAGATCGCCTGAGCACACTATGTAACATTCTAGCCAACGCCTCACTCCACACCTAACTTCACACCTAACTTATTTTAAACTCGCAATATTCAAGGTTCAAAACCAGCTTAAAAATGAAGATCCTGAAGGTGAAATTAAAAAAATATATATATAGAGATGGTTTAAACTTCAGTCTAGGTTAAAGCAAGTTGCACAGAGTATCTCGATCACTACCTCTAGTTTGAATAACTCAGATCTAAGATAACGATTTATTATCACTTAAATACTTTGAAAGTTTTTTCACATAATTAACCTTTTGCATGGTTTTATAAAATGGATTTGTTTTAATGCTATATGTAATTATCTGCCACATTTATTGAGGAGCTATCGTAGGTTTTTAGCTGTTGAATAAAACAAATCAATGTATTCCAACACAGTCATCTGCTCATGCATATGACCGTTTTAACACAAATGTTTTGGAGCAAATCAACATTGCAAGTGAAGGTATATCGAAACTCTCTTGCCATTATGCGCATTCATTGGCAAGAATCGTCAAAAAACAGCCTTAGCCAGACGCACATAAAACAAACCAGGTTACTAGTGGGAGTTGTCTTTTCGACAGCAAGCTAATTTCTTACCAAGGAACTCTTACAGTTGAACTTTTTGATCTGATAATAGTTAATATCTGTACAAAATCTTTGCCAGGTTGAACAGTGAATTTACAGCTCACCAATGGAAAACAATTCTGAGCTACGAGATGGTCCAAGAGGTAGACAAGATCTGCAGTGCAGCTTATAAAATCTCAGGATATCTTCCTGTGGTCAACCAACAGCAACTTTTGAATCGCTCTAACTTTCATAGAACCAATTTACCTGGCTGATGTTGATAAAGAGCTATTAGTATTTAGACTACAGTAAAAACCTGTGCTATTTGTGTAGAGCGCCCTGTACGCTCTTTGTAGCTTATGTAAGGTAAGACAAATTCTAAACTGAATAATTTATTTTCAGATTTCGTTAACAGTAGTCCAGTGTTTATTTTGACACTAAATTTAAGTCTATGTTATTTGTGTAGAAAAAACCGTCTGTTGTAGTTGTCCGCTCAATAAATGGAACAGCTAAATAAAAACATTATGGAATTTGAATTTAACAGAAAATAAGGTAAGATGAAAAAGTTGCATACAAATCTGTAAAAATAATTTCTCATAAATGACAAGCATTCATCCATCTGGTATATACATGTATGATATGATAGCCTCTAGTAGTTACTGTTGTCCGGCTTCAGCCAGATGAACGTCCGAAGTGAAAGCGTAATGAATCGTGCCTTTTGGATTAAAACGTTTTTTGCTCCTTTTTTCTCCCTGCATTCGCAGTCTCACCAAGTTTGAGCTGAGTGAAATACTTGACCCTCGTGCTGGTGCCAGAATGCTTTGCCTTCTTGAAATGTTTTGCTGCCTGCGTTGCGTCAGGGGTAGAGACCGTATTTTGTGCCGGAGGAGATGATTCAACACTCAGCTTGGTTTGCGATGTCTGGCATACATTCTGACAGATGCTTTTTGATGCAGCCAATGAAGAAAGTGATATGTTGAGGTCGGAGTTGTCGGCTCCCTTGTTGGAGTTACTAGAAGCCTCTGTTGAAACTGAAACTTTATCGGTACTGACTGTCCTCGGTGGGCCGAATGTTTCATAAAAGTTCTTGGTTCGAGACTTAGAAAGGGCAAATTGATCTGATGACATAGAAAGGTCAAGCTGTGAGAGGTCGAGTATGAGCTCGTCGCTACTGGAGGTAGGTGATGCCTGCTGTGGATTGTCATTGTTCAGCCCAGCAGTGGCTGATGGGGCCGGTGAGCCAAAGCTCGAGTTTGCGGCGAGAGAAGTAGAAGCCGTGGAGGATATAATTTCGTTCTCTGGTATAAAGCCTAGATTTTCATTTCGAATGCTAATGATGCTGCCCATTCGGCGAGGTCTGTGACGATTGGGCTGCTGAATGCATTGATCATCAGAGAGCTTCTCGTATGGCTTATCTACAACAATAGAAGCCTTCCTACTGATTTTTTTCATCACCTAGCAGATGTTCCTGCAGGTCAAGAGTGTTAATACTTGTTTCAATGTTATATGCAATAAATATATGGAATGAAATTAACTGGCATTCTATCACGTCTGCGAGGATCACTTAACAACATTTATAGGCACATCTAAGCATTGGTAATACTTCAACAAGGATTAAGCGAGGAGAGTGGAGAACTGACAATTTAACATTGACATGCAAAGGAAGTGACATCATATAGTAGCTATCAAAATAGTGTCTCATTGCTGTAATTAACACATACATTTAGAACCACCCTATAAGAGGGTGAATGAAGGAGAAATAGTTGTCCGAGAACTTCAACTCCGTATTGATTGGAAGGAGTTCAGATTGCTAGAGAATCTATAAATTTTACAAGATGTATAGCAATACATGGCACTATTCGACGCTTATGACAACAGGCCACAATCATCGCAGGCACTTGCATGACTTGTCATAAAAAGACACAAAAGCACCATCACCACAGATACACCCACCTATTTGCACTTACATGTATATACATGTCTATGATCAATTGCTGGAATCTGAAACAATGTTAACATATACTATAGGCATAGACATATGAATGATATTATGCAAACGAGTATCAACGATTGAACCAAAGTCTCATACCTGGATTCAGCTGAATGTCTGACGAAGGAGCCTCGATATGAGCAGTGACCTCACTCGAGCCAGCAGGCTCTGTTCTCCGCACCTGCAGAAAACTTGCGTACGGTAAGGAGTTCTTACCTTCAAGACTTACGTATAATATAAACTTTAAATTCACTGCAAGTCAGTTTATCTTACTAAACTCACACTTAAAACTAAGTTTTAGTATGTATTTTTAACTATTTTACTGAATTTCAATTTTTCATCACAAAGATTTTGTCTTTCATCAGTTTCTGTCTTCACTGTGACTATAACATTTAGCGTGTCTGGTTAAAACCTTTGTCAACCTAATTAAACAAGAAAGGTCGAGCGATGCAATTATCGAAAGCCGTCTCTCGCACACTTGACCATTTAATGGCCATCGAAAAGAAAAGTGAAATTTTCTTTACTATACAGGACGCACATACCTTTGAAGGAACCCAAAGGTATGTGACTTGAGCTGGTACATGTAGCGAGTAGAGCAGAGAGGAAGCAAAGACGTATCAATGCTAATTACACTGTATTAGGCTGTATGTTACTGTACACTTAAAAAGGAATTTTTTTAGCAGACTAAAAGAAGTTGTTTAATCCTGTCCAATTTTTCAACTAGTTTTAAAAGATGTTTAACACTTTTGGGTCCTAAAAAGCAGAAATGGCCAGGAAGACACGGCTTTCCTGCTGATGCAGAAAGTGCTCTAAGAAAACAAGCTAACTTGGTGCAATGTAGAAGATAGCCTACTTGATCACTTATTGAGGATGATGCTTGCTGGTGCGCTGTAAATGCTGGTGCAGACAATTGCTAGCTAGCTAACGCTTGTAAAATGATCCAGAGAAGGTTGTACAGTAGTTGGTCTTGTATGAAATGTGCACAAGAATCAATGTAGCCATACATACAGAAGTTGTACATATCTATACCCTAGAGGGCGGGGCTTTAGCAAGTTCTAGAAGGTAATGTGAATGTGTCAACTATCTTGAGTAGCTAGTTATAAATGAGTTACATACATCAATGGTTTGTATTTACGTAGTAGAAAACAGGCCCGCCTGCCAAAACATGATAAACCAGAAAATCAGAATAAAATAAATAAAGCAAAACATAAAATGAAATGGATAAAAGATGAAAACAATTATACAGTATTGTTTTTATGTACCAGTCCACATCAGTAAATTAAACACTTAAAATCTTTCTGCAGATGTAGGTTTTTCTAAATGGTTGCTTCTCTTGAATGCTGATCCCGTTGCAGGGTCTCCAATTGCTTCAAGTTGTCAGTCATAAGCTCCTCGGGCTTGCTTAAATAGATTTCTTTATTTTAATAATGATTGCGATTGTTGATTGGTTGCAACCATACTCCTTGGCAATATTGATAATACGGGCGCCTTCTTCCTATTTATTTATGACCTCCAACTTTGTTGTCATAGAAATCATTTTTCCTTCGTCCTGTAACGTTTGTATCGGTCTCAAATTCCATAGCTAATGAATTAAATATAGATACTTGTAGTTATATACGTATGCTGAATAAAGGTTTATAATAAAAGTGAGTATAACGTTAAAAATGAATATTTGCTCTCGCTTATGTACTTTTCACAAAATTTCCCACTTGGAATGCCGACCTGAAAGAAATCAGTCATCTTGTCTATTCTAAACGTTGCGGAAATGTTTTCGTCGAACCGCATTCCGGCGTCTTTGTTATTTCGACGTACGTATTAAGCACACTGACTGCTAAATTTGAACTCGACCGAGAATTTTCTTAAATTTGCATTGTGAAATAAAATCCGTATGGTGAGGTGAAAACCGCATCATGCTCAACTTCGTAAGGTGAAAAAATTGTATATCAGGGTAATCATATCCTGAGGGTGCACTGTAGTTGCATTCTTTTCGACGCAACGTCATGACTTTGTTGCTTTGCCTAATCCAGGCCATAGTTTTAAGTAGGAAGTCATGGAGAGTGGAGTAAATACCAGCACTGGAAAAAATTCAAAGGTAAATTTTGCTCCAATTACTTTCAAGTATGGTTGTGAGAGGTATCTACATGTAGATATATAAAACCAGGAGTATTGTGGATTGTTTCCAGGTTTGCATACAATATTGGTTTTTTCAAAATGTTCTTCTCAAGTTCATTGCCAGCACTAAAATTTGAAAAGTTATTTGCACAAAGAGGTGCCAAGTGCATAGTAGACGAAGTGTTGCTCATTGCATGAAGTCTTTCATCACCATGGCAGGTGAACATAGGCCAGTAAATGAGTATGGTGATGGCTGTGCTATATTTGAGAGTGTAGCTAAACCCAACCAGAAAGATTTTTGCTTTATGATGGTTTCATAAGAATGCAATCATTTACTGATTATTTTGCAGGGCAAGGGAAGTAGAAATTTTTTCTGTTCTAAAACACCAGCAAAGGACAATAAACTGTGTTTCCACATCTTTCCATCGGAAGAAAAATGCCTAGACAGACGTATCAAGTGGAGATATGCTGTGAAACGTAAAGACTAGATGCCTTCCAAATACTCTGTTCTTTGCAGTGATCATTTTACAACAGACTCCTATTGCAGACCTCCTGATATGAAGATGGCTGCCGTACTAAAGCCTACTGCTGTACCAGGTACATTTGATTTTCTCCCAAAATACTTACAACCGACTCAACCAATGCATAGACGACTGCTATGCCGACCAACACCATCTACATCATCTACACAGGACTGAGATGAGCCAGCCATGGAACCTTCACTTTGCTCTGAAGAGCCAACGGCCGCCAAGCAATTTGAAGAGGTCATTCCTGACCCTCTGCAAAAGCGCCCACGAGGTAGACCAAAGGTCGCACCAGAGATACGTACACCGAATCTTTTAAAGAAAGTCAACACGCTTAACCACAAGCTTCAAAGGCTTCAGAACACCACACATATTCAGAAGAATTCGCTTGCATTACTGAAAAAAAATCTAAAGCGCTAAGCTTGACTCGATAGATGGTTGCCTGCAAGAGCTAGTAGAAAATGAAGCCAAAAACCGAAGGACGGAAAATGATCTACAGTCCAAAAATCAAAGAATTTGCTATCACCATGTACTACTATTCTCCAAAAGCATACGCCTATCTTAGTACGTTGTTCAAACTTCCTAACACAGAAACTCAAAGACACTGGCTCGAGTCTGTAGTCTATGATCCTGGCTTTTTAACAGACGTCATTGAAATAATCAGTAAAAAGACATGTGCAATCAATGTATACAGTCTCGTGATGGATTGCATCTCGTGAGCAATTTGCATCAGGAATTTTCATGCTCAGTCCACAGCACAGCATTAGTTAAAACTATCACCTCAAAATCAGTCAGGATTAGAATTCACCAAGAGGCTACAAAAGTAATTGTTAACAAAAATAATCTCAGATCAAGGCTCAGCTGACTGGTCATCTTTAGTCATATCTAGCCCTAAACAGTATGTCTAGAAAAGTGTAACATATGTCGCGTTTTTCTACAATGTTGTTGATGCTGTTTGCATAACAACCAAGACTCAACATTTATATTCATTGCAGACTGCGATCAGTGTACCTTTTACCAGTGTGTATGCATTTGAAATCAGTTTGTACACCTATCTACCCGACATGTTAGCCCAAAGCATAGGGTAACATTGATAACTTTGTAATATTTTTGGAATTAGTGGTCATAAATGTCAAATTACATGTAGCAACAAAAATGTCTCTTTATTCTTTCAATGTAAACAATGATGACTCACTTGCCTGACTAGATGAAAGTAAACAAAGCAATGACGTTGTGTCACAAAGAATGTGGCTATTTGTGTAGGACACCATGGTTTCGCATTGCCCAGTCTAGTATAGTTAATAGGTCTATCTATGCTTCCAGTAAATGATACCTGCCGGTTAAGCCAAATATGGTCCTAGAAACCCATCTACTAACTTATTCATTTGTACAAGCGTTAATTTGTGACCAAATCATTGAATAACCTGTGAGAAAACAAAACTCTACCTGCTGTTCATGCTTGTTTAGCGTCCAGCTATCGATATCAATTCTAAAGTCTTTCTCTCTCCTGTCGTCATCGATATCGACTGTCGGTGCCTCATTCTCGTATAGATCCTGGTTGACTCTCTTTAGATTTTGAAGAGTTGGTAACCAGCTACAAGCAAAAATAGCATAAACATTATTACTCAGCCTCTCTAGTTACTATGTGGGACAATAGAGTTACTCAGCCTCTAAAGTTAGTATGTGAGACAATAGAGTTACTCAGTCTCTCTAGTTAGTATGTGGGACAATAGAGTTACTCAACCTCTCTAGTTAGTATGTGGGATAATAGAGTTACTCAGACTCTCTAGTTAATATGTGGGACAATAGAGTTACTCATCCTCTCTAGTTAGTATGTGGGACAATAGAGTTACTCAGCCTCTCTAGTTAGTATGTGGGACAATAGAGTTACTCAGCCTCTCTAGTTAGTATGTGGGACAATAGAGTTACTCAGCCTCTAAAGTTAGTATGTGGGACAATAGAGTTACTTAACAAATTTACATGATGGAGGTGTATTGTAGCAAATGCACACAACTGCATTACATTGATCAGTGAATTATTCACAAAATGTCAGTGGTTTAGACATCTTTTGAAAAAAATATTTATTAACACTTTGGGTCTCATTTCTGCACAAACACTTTTGTGACCCGAGTGCCAATTTCGTGTTTCTGCGAATCTGCAGTGGCTCAGAATCTATGAGAATTAACAACCGGGGAATTAGCATAAAATGTTTACAAAATATCTACAAACCTGATATATTCATAAAGAAACATATTTAGATTACCTATGGAGTAATTTTTGACAAAGGATGTTTATGTTATAGGACACCAAACATGTTACCAAACATATGTTAATCATCTTAATATTGCATAATGTTAATATACTCTATAATAATGGTTAATATTGCTTGGATCGCATCGTCAATTTAAATATTTATGTTCATCGTAACAGTTTGGTACTTTTACAATTTCTTATTGATTCTTCATGATCTTTCATATAGCAATGCAACTGAGTTGTGACAACCAATTTGCGATCCATAGAGGAAGCATCAATTCATCGCTTTTGTTGCACACTCTTGCATAAAATGACTCCTGACTTTTAACGTTTTCTTCTGTCTATCTCGTTTGTGGCGCTCCGGTCCTGAACATCAGCCAACAGGGTTTTAACTTCTCTTTTCATGTATTCATTTTTTACTCATCTGAATGTTTTATTCTGATCTTCCCTTGCCAGTAGTCTGATATACTTCTCATAAAATGGCTTCTGGTTTTAGCTTCAATTTCGCTTTCACTCGCTTTCACTCGCTTTCACTCGCTTTCACTCGCAACTCATTCTATTAGATGGTCATGTCCCTTTTTCCTACCATTCCCGTTCCAGATAATTGCTTCCACTGACCCCTCTTCTATTTTCACCTTTTTCACCTTGCTGCAAGT
Source organism: Watersipora subatra (assembly GCF_963576615.1). Taxonomy (NCBI): domain Eukaryota; kingdom Metazoa; phylum Bryozoa; class Gymnolaemata; order Cheilostomatida; family Watersiporidae; genus Watersipora; species Watersipora subatra. The sequence continues at coordinate 2,240,395 of NC_088718.1, forward strand.
ACAAGCATGCTCAGTGTTGTGCGGCAATGCTCTATTCATCGTCTCTCTGCTGATCCATTCTTATCCATTTTCTCACCTGTCTTCCTGACTACCTATTCATCTCATCCAGCTGTTGTATTTCTACTTGCTAATACAAGGTTAGTTATTCGCACCTACCTAACTCTATGTTTTGTACATGCATCATATCATTAATGTATAATGTATACAGTAATTTATACTTATGTATATGCTCCAATGTACTCCTGCAGCTTTTCATTATGTACTTGTTTGGATTGTGCTGTCTATGAGATCTTACTGTACTCTCTGACCGATTACCTCGCTGTCTTATCTCTTAGGCGGTTGCAATGCTTGTTGTTTCCTTTTTGTTTTAGTAGTAAACTTTTAAAGACTGTCAGCTCTCAGCTTGCACTGCTAGACTCCTTTTTAGATGTTGTCACGATTATTCTGTAGTAGCATTTTTAGTTTTCTTAAATTGGTGCCCATTCGTTTGTTTCCTACTCTTTCTTGCTATAGTTGCTATATTTAAGCCTGTGGTCCTTACTGTCTGTAATGTTCTAGTCTCAGTGTATTTGCTGGTGCTAGAGCGGCCGTAATTTTAGTTTGCCTACCAAGTTGAACAATTAGCACATTTCAATAAAAACTAATTTTTATCAATGTATTTTTTCATCTCTTTATATGTATGCTTATAATGAATAGTTTATGAAAATATTTGTTTCAGCATGCAGTGTTGTTAAAATATTAAAGGTCTTGGAACCAATTAAACTCATGTTATATTTATTTATCTTAGAGCAGGGGAGAGCCTTCAATGTAATGATGCTGTACATAATAGCTTCAGTTCCATGCATGTATAAGGAGAATGACTTTTACACACTCCCATATCGACTTCAATATACAAATATTGACCATTTACATTTCTAATTATCACCACTGCTGCAGCTCTCAAAGGCTCATTAAAAATCAATAGCCATTTTAAACCTGCTTCAACATGTCACACTGGCATCTTTAAATTGGTTTATAAATTGAATGCCCTGTTTCACCTTGCTAGGTTACAGTTTTTTAGGTACAAAGGCATATCAATAGTAAAACCATAGAAATACCTCCAATCCAATTTTTATTTAAATACAGGTGGTTGAGGCGTGTAATGCTGAAATGATAGAATTTAGTAAGGTGTTTTCCATGTATTAAAATTCTAGACTGATTCATAAAAAGATTCCTTCTAGAGTGAACATTCTTCTGTTGATGGGGCTTAACAATAGCAAAGCAACGTCACAATTTGGTGTGTTATTAATGATGTAAGTGGAAATAACTCCATGCTTCACTCTGTCTCTTATAAGGATGTCACGAAAAGGATCATATTAAAATAATATAATCTACAAAGATTGTAAGTTTTTTTATGGCTGGCAAAATGAAAAAAACAGTTTTTATAATCTAAACCGGCCAACAAGTTGAGCGCATTTCATAGAGTTACACCCTTAGTCAGATCAGGTTAATCTTTAATAACATGATTGTCAATGAGTTGGTCTTATGTCTATGTATGGGTTTCTTTTATGCAATCAACTCTAATGAATGTGTCTATGAGGCAGATAATATTAGGTTTACTGATAAGAGGTGCAATTCTGTGTTTTTTAGTGCGAGTAAAATTGAACTGATTACAAACTTGGTATAAATTGTTTCAGCGCAGTGTTATTTACAATATTGGTAGTGGGAAATTTGTGTTAACGAATGATACAGCAAGAGAGGATAAATCTAGAATTAATTCTTAAACATACATGTGAGATGTTGAATTTTTGGGGGAAATCTTTTCTTGGCGGTTTTTGCCTGTAAAGAAATTATTTACATACCGCATGTTATCTATTGTGCAGATATAGTGTTTAGCTCACTCCTCTTTTGCCCTTACATATGAGAGTTTATACTAAATGTGGTGTCTGCTAACTTTTCTTTACCCTCTGTCTCTATTATCTATCTTACAGCTCAGCCACTTACCTTTTTCTACTGAAATGCAGAAACGGTCTTTACTGAATTGTAGAGTCTTTCTGCTTCTCTTGACCCTCTGGTTCTGTTATCTTCAGAGCTTCTCAATATCGTCATATGCACAGTACTCCTGGACAGCTGGATCCAGCCTTCCCTTTTTGCTGAGACTGTTTCCATATCGGCGGGTTACCAAATGTTTGCATTTCAAATTTCTGGTTGCATGTCCAAAGGTTTATATGTTATGGTGATCACAAATCAAGGTTTGACCACGAAAAAACATCTCGTCATGCCTACCTATATTTTGTACATAATTCGTAAACTGATTTTGATAACTTGGTTTTTATGATTAAATAAACACAGTACATAGTAATTTTGAGTGTATGACGAGTGAAGTTACTAGGGAGGTCTACTAAAATGTAACGCTATAAACTGGCATTTAGCGCTGCAAATGGCTTCACACATGTACTAGACTTTTGTTAAGGTTTCTAAGAAACTTCAAGCCTCATCGACTCCAGTAGACTAGGAATCCAGTGAGAGAACAACTCTAACTTCATCTATGCTAGCCAACTAGATTTCCTGCCACTATTTCAACTTTATGTGTTTATTATGGCGCTGGTAGACTTGCTGCTCACTTGAGGCTGGTTCACGCTATATCGCCATATCTCAGCGTTGATGGTAACAATATTGACACTATCACAAACCCATTCACCTTTGCATCAACAAATACTCCCTAACAAAGTGGTCTCATTTTTCTTTTTTACTTTTCGCAATAGAACCTCCATGGTTCTCATGTCACCAAATCAAATAGTAGTGAAAAAAGTAGTGGGTGGGGGGAGTTGAGTAACGCAAAAAACATCGGTGGTGTTAGGAAGAGCATCTAACCACAAGCAATCCAGTGCTAAAATCTAAAGCCTGCCTAAAACAAGTCTCAGGTAGCCACTCACAGGGCTGTCAGACAATAACAAATTTATTAGTTATTTTTGTGTAATATAAGACAGCATCTGGAACAAAAATGTCAATGCTCGTACTATGACTGCGAGTTGATACTGAAGGGTGCTGTTCATGTAAGACTAGCATTAAACCCGGCATTGTACAGGATTCCCTTTATTTTTTATCAGATATTTCAGAATTTTAATATAATCAGAACTTTTCAATCAGTGTGCATGTAGATTTTGAACACAATTTATATAATATATGTATAAGTTGATTATATGTAATTGTATTATATGTATTAAATTATATTATTATTAAATTATATTATAACATATCATATTAAATGAATTATATTATATATTATTATATTCTATACTGGCATTAAATCTGGCATTGCCCAGGATCTCATTTGTTTTTAATCAGATAGCCGGCAGCAAGTGTGTAGATTTTCAATGTAAGCTTTCACAACAGCGATACGTGAACATGTTCATTGAAGGAAATTGTACTTAATGCGTGTGAAGGTGCTTTCTTGAGTTTCTTATCAGATAAATTATCTTAAGATAGGTATCTTTCATTTTCAATAAGATAGTCTGCAGGTGGGTGTTTAAGATGCAGGTTCACAGGAACCAGATGGAGTTTTGAAGCAAAATATATTGACGACTCGACGGAAGGCACGGAGCATAATGCGTGAGAAGTTTTGACGAAATATGTTTTGTTACCAATTTGCTTATCACTGAAGGCTGTCATGAATAAACAAACGGCTAAGATTAGAAGTTTTACTAGCACCGCGAATACTGGTGGTGCGTGTTGTATTGTGTTAATTCATAAAACGAGAAATATAATGAAATTTTATATAACAATAATGTATGAAATGTTATATAATAATAATGTGTACCAGAAAATACTAGTATATAATGTGAAGTAATTAGTGAACAAACTGTGTTGTGTAATATCACTGTTGTAGTGTTAGTCTATGACACGCAACAAAATCAGCCACAAAATGTGGAAACGTTTACACGGACTAACAGACAAACATTTAGATTTATATATAGACTAGCTGTGCTAGTATTAAAAATCAGCTTATTAGCAATGAGAGGTAATGAGAGTTGCCCGCCACTTGCTATTAGCCTGGCACATTGCCAATGGATAATTTGAGTAAGCTTACTAATAAGAGCTACCACTTCTCATGGCATTACGCCATAACTTTGCGTCATGACCGAAAGCGGTAGCCTTTTTGCTCCCATGTAGCGGCATATATTCCATAAAAAATCTATCAAGCTCGTGTGGTTTAGTTAGTAAGGTGTCAAACTGGTGAATGGAATGTTCCGGGATCAAATCCATCAGATTTCAAACTTTTAATGCCGGGATTTTAATAGCTATAGCTCGAGCTACACACATACCCACATACAAACCAACTTTGAGAAATATAGGCAATATATATAGAGATTAATGTACATTGTATATAGATTACCAACTAGCTATAAACCAGATATCTGCTAGCTTTTTCCTCTTCACTCAGCTTGACAGTTACTTTAAACCACTGGGCTACTTGCAATCTCATCTTTCTCAAAAAAGACTTGCTTAAAGAAAGTCAGGATTATGAGAGAGGATATTGTAGGACGGAGAGACAAGATTCAGAGAAAGAGAAGTCTATGGAGATGCTTGGCTGCTATAGCCTTAGTTCCTGGCAGGTTCAATGGATGGCAGCGCAGAATATCTCCTCTAACCAGGTGTCTGCGGAGGCCTGTGTTGGCTACTGTACTGACAGACTCCACATGTACTCCTACTATCAAGTGCGCCACTACAAAAATACTATTAATAATCATGATAATAAAACATAAAATTAACAATTATTGTAAACAATAGCATTCTTGGACAACCACTTATTACCTTTATTCCCTGATACAGTGGTTCGTAGAGTTGTCGATGTATTAGGTATATATAATATTGACCCTTTGAGCTCAAGCTATCTTCATCAATTTGTGTCGGTTTCCCTGGGCAACTTGCCAAAAAGTAGGACAATTTGAAATCTACTAAATATATATAAATATACTCAAAACTGAATGATATTTGGTGAAACTCTGGAAAACAAGTCCACCCACAGCAACACGCTGTAAATGTAGCCAAATAAAAAGATATTTTAATGCTTTTCTTGGCTACAGCCGTCTAAAGCTGCCCTAAACACTAATATACGATTATTTATGTATGTTATCAAATGGCTGGTCTAAGCTGTAGTTGTTTTTCAATCTATGTTCAAATGTACATGTACATATATTTCAGTCAGTTAAAAAAACTGATGATTCAAATTGCCTGGAACTTGACAGTTTGGTAACGGTGCATCTTAGGTTGGTACAACGCGCATACAACGCATGCGCAACGGACAAACATTGTGGATACAACGCACCAACGGTCAATAGAAGGTAAATAGGATACATGGTGTAATGTTTTAGACCTGTTTTATTAACAGACTATAAATATAAATAGAATATTGAATAATAATATAATATCATTGCTATTATTATTATTACACATTAATATCATTAATAATATTAATGTGCTAACAGTGTCACGTTGTGGGCGCATGCGTTGTTAATTACTTGTGTCAGGGTTGTATCCACAATGTTTGTGCGTTGCAAGTGCCTTGAATGTGCGTTGCGCATGCGTTGTATGCGCGTTGTACCGACCTAAGATGCACCGTTACCGACAGTTTTACATAGAAGCCTCTGTTTGACAACATGGTGTTAACAGATTGCTTTAACTGAACATGACCAAGGGGAGTTTTAAAAATAAACTCACACACAATTTTGTGAATTCATCAGAACGGATCGGTGTTTTTCGATCATCAGTGATTGTTTTTGATGTTTGAGGCGATCTGACCGTCAGGATGTTTCAAAATTAAAATCGTCAAAACTTGATCGGTTAAAGTGCAAATAATAGAGAAATACTAATACTCTTGAAAAACTTACAAAGATTTTGTGTAAGTTAATTATAAGAAATATCTAAAATAAGTCTAAAAACAGTGCAATAATAGCCCATGTTCAACAATGAAACCTGTTAGCACTGGTATTCTTTAATGTGCTATGTTGCTTGATCTTTAGCCTGTGTTACCACAATTGCCCTAATTACGGCAACTACATGCAATAGGATTAGCTTAGGGTCTTATATCATGACTCTATGATTGTAAATAGGTTCGCCTGTTAATTTTCAGCCACATCAAAGCTTATGTCGATGCGATGATAAATTGCAAACAAAAGGACTGGCAGACAACTCCTCTTGTTCACAGAATCTCTCTGAGATAGGAACAGCACAGCACATGTGTGCTTGTCTTGTAAGTTGCTATCTCAACAGTATTTGACAGCAGATGCCGGAGGGTGTGTACAGAAAGGCTGCCTCCTTTGTGAACTGGAAGTCATGCCTCGACATCAGAGCTTAATACGTTCTAGTACTGAGTTCGTATGTCAATTCTCTTGTATCTCAAAGCAAAAATTTGCTTCGAATTTCCCCTGTATCTCAAATTTCTCACATGTTGAGACAATAGTATGTTGAAGTATGACAGCATTTTGTTCTCTAGGAAGCTCTTTTGTCACAGAGCTGTTTGCTTTGACCGTCACGCAATTTAGGTAATGTTTGGTAGTGTCCGCCTTTAATTTCCATGGCTTCTCATTATATGTTGATTTTACCCTACATATGATAGTATGGACCTAAGGCTATGCGTGCCTAAGGACAAAGCAAAAGTATGTCTCGAACACTAAACAGCAAAATGTACGAAATGATGCAAGGTGATGCTCAAACCTTGCGTGTGATTGGCTGATGAGGCTTTAAAATCTATATCCCCTAATAATCCCCCTCATGTCAGTCCGTATTGGTCCGTGTAAATGCCATGCATTCTTACAAGTTTCGGCCGATTTAATACTTCTGGTCACTAAAAATATTAGGTTTCAAAATTCTGTCTGGTTCCTGAGAACATCAGAGAATATCCAGCAGGTGGGTGTTTAAGGGGCTGGTTCTCAGGAACCAGCCCCTTAAACACCCGCTGACTATCAGATAAAAAATGAAAGAACTCCTCGGCATCACCAGGTTTACCGGCATCACCAGGTTTACCGGCATCACCAGGTTTACCGGCATCACCAGGTTTACCGGCATCACCAGGTTTACCGGCATCACCAGGTTTACCGGCATCACCAGGTTTACCGGCATCACCAGGTTTATCGGCATCACCAGGTTTACGGGCACCACCAGGTTTACGGGCACCACCAGGTTTACCGGCATCACCAGGTTTACCGGCATCACCAGGTTTACCGGCATCACCAGGTTTACCGGCATCACCAGGTTTACCGGCACCACCAGGTTTACCGGCATCACCAGGTTTACCGGCATCACCAGGTTTACCGGCATCACCAGGTTTACCGGCATCACCAGGTTTACTTCTGGTTTATCATAAAAGTTGGCTGCTGCTTTTTGATTGGCTGTCTCTGTAGAGTTTTTAACCACCAACTATCGCGGCTATGGCTGCTCTATAATTACCAGTGTTCCTAGCTTAGGCCAATGTGTAGACAACTTACACTTGTTCTATTCTTGCTCATTGACTTCTAAAGACTATGGAGTTGGTTAATAGCTCCGTGATTTTCACATGACAAAGGGCACAAAGGATTTGTGTTGGCAAGCGGCTTTAGCCACTTAAAGACACGATCAAGCGTGCCAGCGCATTTGGTTTTGTATACTATGAATGATCAGGCATCGAAGCGATAGGCTTCAAATTACCTGTCAAATGTTTGCAAAATCTTTTCTTGTACATGTCCATTGTCTCACTTCGCGAGTCTCCAGTCGCGTGACATTTCAGATCTAGCCTGGCAATCATTCAATAGGAAGGCTTCTAATACTGAAACCATGACTTGTTCCGCATCAGCTGCAAGGAAGCGTTGTGGTCTACTGCCATCTAATGTTGTGACCATTTATCAAACTCGCCATTACAAGCCTGGTTTGTTTCACTCTGCCTTGACAATGGGGTGTACAAAAAAGGGGAATTAAATATAAATATCTACTTTTAATTATGATCATGACATTGAGACAAATATTGTTATTATTTTTATTGTGACATCCTTATTATGATTATCGTGAGTGTGAGGCAGCTTTCCGCAATTACCAGATAGCCTCATAGTAAATAAAAAATGCAAATGTTTGACTTATTCTTCGATGTTGTCTTCTCCTGTAGGCTGTGTTATTTCTAAACTGTGTAACCCGTCGGTCTGTGTTTATTTGTTTAATCTCAACAGAAAACAGTTTAATGCTCCAAATTACCATTTACACTTGAAGATTGGTTTTAGTGGCATGGAAGGATGACTCCCACAGATACAAGGAGATGTTACAAATCTTGCAGAGGCCTTTAGTTAAAATTGATAGACAATTTGTGGTTGGTTGATTCAACAAAATAAAATTTGTGATTGGCTGCTTTAACTAAAATACAGGTTTTGATTACCTGATTTAATCAAAATATAGTTTGTGTTTGGTTGATTTAACCAAAATATAGTTTGTGTTTGGTTGATTTAACCCAAAATGTAGTTTGTGATTGGTTAATTCTTCCAAAATATAGTTTGTGATGGTTAATTTAGCAAAAATAAAACAAAATTTTATAAAAATAGTTATCGATAAAGCAATTGTTAACTATTTAGTTTACTGAATAAAAATGATTTCTACAGGTAACGCCTCCAACATAAAGTATAAAACAATGAGCAAGTCCTGGAGGAGGTCTGAGTGCAGCTGCGGTGATTTGTGACTTGAATTGCACAGAGTTGCGTTGCTCTATAAACTTGCTGGACAAGGTCTGCTGGGTCGGGCCACTTGCTGACCGGTTAAATTTGAGTCAGCAGCCTCAATGTGAAGGTTACCAACTAGTGGCAGCTCTAACACCATACAATGTAAGAATTGCTGCTGGTCAACAGCACTGGCTAGTATTACACAAGTAGTTAACAAGTGTATTGGTGAACCACCTGTTGGTGAAATATTAGAGCAAATCAATGAGTAATTATAGTTGTATTGTACCAGCATATATAATTACAATGTTTGAAAATCAATGATGCCTCATCGCAAATTAACAATTGCAGTTTTCCTGAAGTATGATAGCTGTCTATCCCTACTGGCTCTTTTGTAATAGTTAAACATAAAGATCTATCTGACATCTTCCATCACTACCTCTAGATAGTTGGTCACATGAGCAAATTTTTCAAAACAAAATTTTCTTATGAAAGTTAAACAAAGCATAACAATTGACTAGCTAATAAAATTAACCTTATGATTAAAATGCCATTCCCATTGTTATTTTTACTAGTACATTGACAGTCTAGTGTCCCGTGAGAGACTGACTGACAGGCGCGTTAATAAAGCACAGAGAATAATTATATACCCAATAATCTTTAAACAATGAAAGTGAATGATTAGATCAGGTGTTGGTGTGTCGGGCAACCAAACTGTATGTTGTGGGTTTCAATCCCATATGATGTAATCTTTTTTCAAAACTTCAATCGTGCCGGCGGATGAACAGTAAACTTATATTGTGTTATCTTGAATTCTAAGATTGTTCTTTCTTAAACATTAAATTTGTCTGCTACATGTATATATATAGCAAACATTATATATAGCAGTGCGATATATATATATATAGGACAGATATATATAGGACAGATGGTGCAGTTGGTAAGGTGTCTGGACCGTGACCATTAGGTCCTAGGTTCAAATCCTAGCCACCGCACCTTTCTGGTGGTCTTTTAACAAGACCCTTGCTTATATAATGTCTACAGCCTCCATGATGGGTGCAATGACCAAAGCCATGCCAGCTCGGACGTCGCCTGGTCAAACAAGGTCTGCGCTGCCTGTAGCTGAACCAGGACAGTGAAAATTGGGCTACTGGTTCAAAACGGATAAAATGGACTCGAACTGATAGCACAGACCTCATGCGGTGCTACTATATGAGTGAACCTCAAAAGTGGGGCTACATGGGAAGGATGTGTCAACTGTGGATAAACATGTGCCTGAATTGCCACTAACTGCTAAACAACTTGTAGCTCAGAGAAGTAACATAATTAAGCGGCACCTCATATCGGAACTTCAGGTAGGTTAAATTAGAAAACAGTATACCCATGTAACCTCAACCATTGAGGAGTGCCTACACAGTCACACATTTACAATCTTGTGCTGACTCACAGGTTGAAGAAGCCATGCAACTTTGACCTTGCCCCAAGGGTGAAAGAGCTTGCAGAGAATATCATCAATAAGGCCAGCTGCTGATTAGGAAAGCAGGGTACCACTACGGAGAGTCAGCAAGGTTGTACCTAGAAAGCTGTTAGGAGCCATTAACGTGGCACTGGAGTCGATCTCAACCGGATCGATCAGTGAGACTAATGCCTTAATCTATAGTACAGCAACCCTCGTCTTAGAGGAGATGGGTATTAAGCCACTGTTAACAAGGCTTCAAGCCATTCCGTTTTGGCACATGAGGTTACAGAATAAAATCAAGGACTTGCAAAAAAGTTAATGAGAGATCTAACCACAGTGTGGAGCGCCCAAAAAGGGAAGCCACAATGGAAGCTCTAGAATTTGCCAAACAGCAGCTAATAGACACCAGTAGTGGTACACCAAAGAGCGGATAACGAGAGAATGAACAAACTGTTCACCAATAATCCATCGAGAGTGTATTACCAGTTCAAAGGAGACCTATGAAGGCCAATGCCAGATCATCTCAAAATCCAGTCCCTCGAAGTTCTGGAAGGACATCTGGGAGAAAGAGGCTACTCATAATACCACTGCAAGTTGACTGAAGAAACTCAAAGAGAGCCACTAACACACTGTGGCTCAGCAAGGACTCACCATCAGTGAAGTGGACATCAAGTGCAGAGTGCAGTGTATGAAAAACTGGGCAGCATCTGGACCTGACATGACTCAAGTCTTATGGTTGAAAAGATTGACATCACTTCACACTAGAATGGCAAAGCAGATGGAATGCCTAATAGAAAAAGATGACCATCCGGAATGGTTGACCAAAGGACGAACTGTACTTCTGATGAAAGACCCGAAGCAGGGGTGATTCCCAAGAACTATCGACCATAACATGCTTGCCTACCACCTGGAAACTGCTTTCAGGAATATTTGCAGACACAATGGAAGAGCACATGACTCACTATATGACCAGTGCCCAAAAAAGAACTGGGTGCAACACCCGAGGAGCCAAACATCAGTTGCTACTTGGGGATTATGCAAAGCAACATCAACCATGAAGTCGAAGTACGTCACAAAGCCATTACCAAATACAAGAAACACGTTCGACAGGTCCTACAAAGCCAGCTCAATGCCAGGAACCAAGTCATGGCAATAAATACCTATGCATTGCTAGTAATAAGATACCCAGCAAGCATAATAAAGTGAACTGAGAAAGCCATCAAGGAAACAGATATAGCAACTCGCAAACTGCTGACCATGCATGGAGCACTCCACCCAAAATCTGATACTACTAGATAGCATCTCGATAGAAAAGATGGAGGTAGGAAACTCAAAAGTGTACAGCAGACAGTGAAAGTAGAAGAACAAAGCATCAAAACCTATGCAGCCTCCATAGCTACCTCATATAAGTTGCTACCTGAATTTCAATTGGCTGTTCTGACAATGGAGCTTTGCAGTGATAATGAGGAACTTGACTGGCGCATGAAACCTCTTCATGGTGCTCACCATCAACAATTATCTAAGGTTGGTGATCTCCACTAGACATATATGTGGCTGAACAAAAAAAACCTAACGGCCAATACAGAGTCGCTAATCATGGCAGCCCAGGAGCAAGTTCTCCCAACAAGGCAACTCCAAACAAAGATCTATCACACTAGAAACGATCTGAGATGCTGACTGTGCAAAGATGCACCTGAGACCATCCAACACGTCATCAGTGGATGCAAGCAGCTAGCTGGAAATGCATACACTGAGCGACGTAATCATGTTGCAGGTGTTGTGTACAGAAGTCTATGTGATGTGTATGGCCTTGATAATAAACCACAACACTGTTAAAAACCTCCTGATAAGGTCAATGAAAATGACTGCGCTAAGATCCTCTGGGACTTCTACATCTGGACTGACAAGCATGTCCAGGCAAGCCAACCAGATATAGTGGTGGTGAACAAGGAGAACAAGAGGGCTACTATAATAGATATAGCAGTACCCAATGACTACAATATAGCCAGCAAAGAAAATGGGGAAAAATATCTCCCTCTTGGAGAAGAGATTGAAAAATGCTGGGATGTAAGAACAACTGTAATTCCAATAATCATTGGGGCACTGGGTGCAATAACACCTGCGCATAAAATGTGGCTTGCCCAGATACCAACAGACAACAATTCAAGTAAGTTGCAGAAAAGTGCGCTAATGGGAACAGCTAAGATCTTGAGGCAAGTGCTCAAACTTCCAGGTCTCTAGTAGGAGCTCCGAGTTAGATCAGAATCTACCACCCATATGGGTTAACTGGAGTGATGAAACAATTTATATATATAATATAAATACGCTGTTACATATACATGTGTGTGTAACAAGCTGCTATATATATAGCAGTGTATTTATTTTAAAACGGCCTCGACTTAGAGTTGATAGCGCAAAATATACATGATAACCACTATCTAGCCTTAGGTCAAGCAAATGAGCGCACCCTTTATAGGTAGCCTATCCATCCTTTATAGGTAGCCCATTCATCCTTTATAAGAAGCCCATATAAGACTGAGTTGCACGTTTGGAATTCCAGTCACTACATAGTGTGTATGTTCTAACATTGTAGTTAGCCAAAATGTACTGTGTACGAGATCTTTTTAGATTTTTACCAGCCATCAGCTGTGATCCATGGAGATACAAAAATTGGCTAGAAACCCGCCTCTACCACATCATCTCCAACACCGATTTAGGTAGGTGATAATTGGGAATTGCACTTTCTTGGGGAGTTTTTATTGACTTGTTTGCGAAGATTGTTTTTGCCACTGACAGACAAAACCTATACTTCCATGAAAAACTTTTAGGGCAGACAACTTACTTTTTAGTATCGCAATTTTATTGTAAAACAATTTAGAATGTTGTCCAGGAGCACCAGTACTGCAGATCAATGACAAACAGAAATTTTATTTATAGCCATTTAACGGACTGGCAACTCAGCTTATTGGAATTCTTTGCACAAAGGCTAACGACCTATTATCTCTATTTGTTTTATTTGAGGCTATTGTTTAAAATAGTGTCAAGCTCTCCAGTAATTGACACATTTTGCTACAGATGTGTTGCATTGAAAAACAATTATTGAAGTAGTAATTGCGGTGGAACTGCCATAAAGTCACTGAGAAATTCAGGTATCCGCTTTTGCACAATCATTCTAAGTTTTGAGTGTCTCAGCTCATGAGCCAGCTGCCCTAAACAACGACACACAATCATTTATATTTGTTATCAAATGACTGGTCAAAGCTATTGTTGTTTTTCCATGTACATTTTAGACAGTTAAAAGAAAACCGATGTTTTTATTGACCTGAAATTTGGTCATTCTATAGACTATATACAGGATTCTGGATAGCAATATTTTACCCTTGTAACAATTTTAAAATTTATCAAAATTTAATTGACATTTGACTTTCAGGTAGAGGAAGAGTAACGTAGAGTAGGTAAAGGTGACGCACGGTGTGTAGGTAAAGGTGACGGACGGTGTGTAGGTAGAGGTGACAGACAGTGTGTAGGTAGAGGTGATAGACGGTGTGTAGGTAGAGGTGACAGACAGTGTGTAGGTAGAGGTGACAGACAGTGTGTAGGTAGAGGTGATAGACGGTGTGTAGGTAGAGGTGACGGACAGTGTGTAGGTAGAGGTGACAAACAGTGTGTAGGTACAGGTGACGGACGGTGTGTAGGTAGAGGTGACAGACGGTGTGTAGGTAGAGGTGATAGACGGTGTGTAGGTAGAGGTGACGGACGGTGTGTAGGTAGAGGTGACGGACGGTGTTTAAGTGAAGATACTCGAACAAGCATAAATTTGCTTTAATAAAGCTTTTTTTTATTTCTTTTTGTTTTTATATGTACCTTTTTCATTTTGCTTTTAATCGGCATGAACTTTAGTCTAATTTCAAAGATTTCAAGTTTTCTTTTTTGTTTCACTTTCACCTTTTTTTGAGATTCACTGGCAGACAGCTTCAAAAACTTTGAAAATGTTGATCAAAGTTGTTTGCTCGTGTTTTTCGACTAATGTTTCTTTTAATTTTACAAAAACCTTGCTTTATTTTTTACTATTATTGCTACCTGAACTAGTTTTCATGGGATGCGCCGTTTAAAAACTAACAAAGAACAGTATGAAGCTCTGTTTAATATTACTGATTATATCTGTTTAAAATTCTGAAAAAATTTGGAGAAAATATTTTAGAAACTACTACATATGTTGAGTCAAATATTTACTCAATTTCTGTATCCTGAGTCTGAAAGTTTGGTCATAAGCCAAGGTTTGGCTGCACTAGAGGTTGAGCAGCCGAAAGATCTTATGAGTGCATATAAGTTGTCATATTAAAATTTGGATTTTATCGTTGGTGGCAAATTATATTTAATACATAATATGACATCATAAACCACGTTACTACTCTGCTGCTTGCCTTCATATGTGGAGGATCTTCCTGTCAGCTGTCATTTGACCTACAAAATCACCTTAAAATTTTAAATCTTGTCTATTACATGTATGTCTTTTTTAGTCAGAGTATCGCTGCAGCAGAAGACACAATGGAAGCCATATAAAATTTTGCTCGTTGCCTATTACAGAAGTGGGTCAACGTTCCTCTTTGAAATATTCAAAGGATACCCAGACTCGTACTATGCGTGAGTACTAGTGGTATTACAGCATGTTATTAAATAAATAATATTCTACTGGAATTATTATCTATGACAGTTTTAGTAATTTTAATATTTATTATAATAAGAGCCTCATTTGTCTGTCTGTCTGTCTGTCCAAAGCCATGCTAAGTGCATTAGGTGAAAAGATTGCATCGCATGGGAATCGAACCATCTGCACTACACAACCACCATTCCGAGTTTAAAAATAATTGTGCAGATATTTATTACAATGCCGATCTACTTTCAATTTTTTGATGAAGCCATGTTTCACTGTATATTAACATTAAGGGTTTCTCATACGCCTTCCTACCTGCTAGAAGGAGACTCACGCTATTAAGTTGGCCAAAGTAACCTTTTTCTACTTCTGTTTCTCAACTTCCGTCACTTTAGTCTTCACTCTATAGAGCACTGGTTTGAACTTGTATCGTTCTTTTCCTTTCATACTTATACGCTGGCAGTCTTGTGTACCAAGACAGATTGTCAGGACTATCGATAATGCACAGAGAATAAGTAGGCTCACATCTATTCTGAACTTATGAAAGGCTGTTGGTTAGTTCAGATGTAAGAGTGTTGGGTTACAATACCGAATGTCACACAAGTTCAAATCTCGTATGATGCAGTTTTTTCCCAACCCACTAAACATGGCTTTGGACATACTGATGAACTTATTATAGTAAAAATTAACGTTTACAACGAGACTTGACAAAATTCGTTAAACACATCCAGGCACTCAAATATAGCCATCAACATTCTTGCTTTGAATAAGTAGGTTTTCTTTACAGGCTTGTCATGAGTGTTTGCAAGAGAATAAATAGTAATAATTGTTTCTACTTTCTGTAGTTTAAACACACTCTCATGCTCAGCTCTATCGTATGATTCACAGAAATGTAATGATTTTGTAAAAAGAATCCCTTATTAAAATGGTTTTTTATATTAATAATCTGCAAGTAGTCGAGTCATGGTCTCATAGCTGATGACCGGCTGTTCTGTTCTTCTAATATACGCTTTAGTTGAAGCTGTTTATAAAAAAAAACTATTTAATACCACACATGGATTTAATTAGATACAGCTATGGTCAAATCCCCAAATACAATAACTAGGGCGAATTGCCATGCTTTCGAATTTTAACATGGAGCCTATTGAATTAATAACTTGTTTATAAATATCGTCTAAATATTTAGATTTTAGTACCACTGAATTATTAACAATTTTTTTTATAGATGTGCAAAAATGTGTTTAATATTTATTTTTATAGAAATTAAGTAGGCTAATATCTGTGAACATATTAGTTTTGTGTGCTACGACTCGCTGTTGTTTCGTGTTCCACAACTTGCTGTTGTTTCGTGTGCTACAACTTGCTGTTGTTTCGTGTTCCACAACTTGCTGTTGTTTCGTGTGATACAACTTGCTGTTGTTTCGTGTGCTACAACTTGCTGTTGTTTCGTGTGCTACAACTTGCTGTTGTTTCGTGTGCTACAACTTGCTGTTGTTTCGTGTGCTACAACTTGCTGTTGTTTCGTGTGCTACAACTCGCTGTTGTTTCGTGTGATACAACTCGCTGTTGTTTCGTGTGCAACAACTTGCTGTTGTTTCGTGTGCTACAACTTGCTGTTGTTTCGTGTTCCACAACTTGCTGTTGTTTCGTGTGATACAACTTGCTGTTGTTTCGTGTGCAACAACTTGCTGTTGTTTCGTGTGCTACAACTTGCTGTTGTTTCGTGTGCTACAACTTGCTGTTGTTTCGTGTGCTACAACTTGCTGTTGTTTCGTGTGCTACAACTTGCTGTTGTTTCGTGTGATACAACTTGCTGTTGTTTCGTGTGATACAACTTGCTGTTGTTTCGTGTGCTACAACTTGCTGTTGTTTCGTGTGCTACAACTTGCTGTTGTTTCGTGTGATACAACTTGCTGTTGTTTCGTGTGCTACAACTTGCTGTTGTTTCATGTGCTACAACTTGCTGTTGTTTCGTGTGATACAACTTGCTGTTGTTTCGTGTGCTACAGCTTGCTGTTGTTTCGTGTGCTACAGCTTGCTGTTGTTTCGTGTGCTACAACTTGCTGTTGTTTCGTCTGCTACAGCTTGTTGTTGTTTTGCTTGAACAGGTTTGAACCTCTATATGACCTCACATTTCACACTGAGTATATGGCGCACGAGGGTATGGAAAATGCAGCATATAAAAATGGCAGCGTAGACTTGCTTGCCAGAACCTACAGGTGCCATTTAGATGGCATTTCTCTCAGCGGCCTTGACTTCAGCATTACAAGATCTAGTGCTTTCTTCAAAGGTTTGTGTCTACTCCAGAATACTGTTCTTGCTAGTTGCTTTTAGTGAATTAGTTTTTGCCATTTAGCTTTTGCCAATTGGCATTTGCCAGTTGTTATTTGCCAGTTGGCATTTGCCAGTTGGCGTTTGCTAGTTGGCTTTTGCAAGTTGGGATTTGTTAGTTGGCTTTTGCTAGCTTTTGCCAGCTAGCATCTGCCAGTTGGTCTTTGCTAGTGGGTTTTGCCAATTGGCTTATATTAGTGGATTTTTCTAGTTGGCTTTTGCTAGTTACCTGTTTAAAAATTTTGAAACTTTATGGCATTTTGACAATTGTTTTTTTACCGTTTACATAACTGCAGTAATTTCTCTTATTATATAGGATAATTCGCTGCATAATATTTTGCTCATTGCTATGGTAACCATTACATACAATGTAACTGGCAAAAATGAGCCATGTAATCTTTTTTTTAATACCTTTGAATCCTTTTTAATTGACCTTGTTATTATCATAATCTTACCTTTTAATAAATCAAGAGAAGGATATGGCCCTTCAACACTCACCCTGAGCTGTACATTTCCTGCCCAACTGACATATCAGACAGAGTATGTCAACCATAAGCAGATCTTTATAGGAAGTTCCAGTTTTATCCAAACTGCTATGGGTGATCATTCCTTATACACTTGTTACATATTGTCATTCTTATCAAACATGTTATAGAGTGTCGTTCACGTGCCAAAAATACTCGACTTTCTTGCATGCAAGCTCTACAAGTAGCTTGTCTATCTAGCCCAATGATAGCCATAAAGACAATACGCTTTAAAATGAGCTGGGTGTGGGAGCTCTTACAGGAGCCCCAACACAAAGAGTTGAAGGTGAGTAACTAGGGAAAATTAGTTGATAGAGATGAACTATTGTCACTATGAGTAGGTAGTCAAAAGGTATGTTCAAGTACAATCAAAGCAAATAGACCCGTGCTATGATTGTTTTGACCGAAATTGTTTGCCTGAATTTTTTGGCCGAAATATACGAAAATATTTAACAACACAAAACTATGTGGCTGAAACTCGCAGAATTGTCAAAGTTGTTCATGCACATCGGATTTGTCGACAAAATGCTTTCTATTGGCTGAAACAAATAATTAGCGAGCGAAATTGTAGCAGCTTTTCTGATTAGTCTGAGACACATACGACGACATGCAAAAAAATACCAACGCAGTTCAACATAGTAAATAAGATGTAACTAATTAGATTGCGCTAAAGATGGCAGTTCTTTCTCATCAGTTGCATCGTATTTGCTATGTTGAATTGCGTTAGTATTTTTCTTGTGTGTCGTTATATGTGTCACGAACTATACTCATCGCTATACCAATGCTAAAATCATGCTTGCTAATATTTTGTTTCAGCCAATTGAAAAGGTTTCTTTTACGATTTCAGTGCATGCACAGCTTTGAAAATTCTATGAGCTTTGGCCAAATATTCCGAATATTTTCGTGATTTCGGCTGATACATTCGGCACGTGTTGTCGCACCCTTAGGCTGTAGAATGAAAGTAAATTACTCCTCAATAAAAAATGTAAGAATTTAAATTGAATCTAATTATAGTTTTTTAAAGGTCTGAGTAAGATATTTTGAATTCAATTTACAACCCGAAGTGAAATTATTATCATAAGACTGAAGTTTGTGTCATATACTACAGTTGGTTATTCACATAAATTGTTGTTTATTGTTTTGGCCGTATTTAGTGCGAAAACCCTTTCAACTTATAAAAAAAAACACTCGTTTTCAATGCTTTATAGTTTATTAATGAGACTCTGGGTTAAAACTGAAGCATCAAAGGTAAACTCTAGTGCACATCCTGCGTAAAAATGTTATAATCTACCATGTTATAATCCAAAGCACTATAATCCATTTTGTTAATCCCGGAAAAAACATTTATCCTTTCTAATATCGTTGAGACTTCTAGTGACAAGACAAGCTACTATAGCAAGCCTGAGCATTTCGCTGTCAAACATCTATCTGGCGGCTCCAACAGCACCTTTTTATATTTAATTAAAAGGTGTACTTAACATAAACCGAGTGTTCCAACGG
The DNA here is from genome assembly GCF_963576615.1 of Watersipora subatra. Taxonomy (NCBI): domain Eukaryota; kingdom Metazoa; phylum Bryozoa; class Gymnolaemata; order Cheilostomatida; family Watersiporidae; genus Watersipora; species Watersipora subatra. The sequence goes on from NC_088718.1 coordinate 2,259,517, forward strand.
AGCAAATTTCTTTCAGTATTTTAGTGAAGGTAATTGAGGAACTATAAAAAGGACAGAAGCTCTCAATCAATATAACCATTCTAACCAAGTATGCATATCATACCCCCTACAATCTTAGTAGTTTGTAAGATGTCAAAACAAATGCTAGAATTTTCTCTGCATTTGCCATGCAGGCGAGTATAAGATTAGAATTATCTGCCTGGGATCAACAGGTAGAGTCATGTATCCCTGCCTCACTCCCAAATGAGAGTCATGTGCCCTTTCCTCACCTTTGTCTGAGAGTCAAGTGCTCCTTCCTCACTTGTATTTGAGAGTCATTTGCTCCTTCCACATCTCTATCTGAGAGTCATGTGCTCCTTCTTCACTGCTATCTGAGAGTAACAGTGATAATGAAATACCTGTATACAAGTGAAAAAGCTGTGTTATGTGATGCAAATTCAACCCAAATTGATATTTCTGCTGCAGGTATTACTTCTTTTGAGGGATCCTAGAGGGGTGTGCAACTCCCGAATGCACACCCCCATTGAAAGGCACAACAGATATTGCAAGCCTCAAACACCATGCTCAGAGTAAGAATTTCAGCTAACTACAATTTTAAAAGAATTTTTTCGGTATTTTGATCATTTGGAGAAGAATTTTCAACAAAAAAAGCTTTGTGAAGAATTGTTTCGTTTTGTCTTGCATACCTATATTATATTGTTAATTATATTATGCAGTCAAACTTCAGCTTTACGGTCTCATCAACCTGTGTTTTTTTTAACATATGTAAATTTAAAGCAAAGCAATAAATTAGTTCTACGCCTGAAGTTATTTTCAACACAAAATTCTAATATTTTTAAACAGTGCAATTTTAGTAATGAAAGTAAAGAGGTTAAGAAAACTAAAAATAAAATGTGATAAAATAAAATATATATATAGTATAAGTATAAGTATAAAATAACACTTATATTATATTACATTATAATTATATATATAACTAATATTTAAACAGATTGAGCCTAAGTTATTTTAAATTAGAGAGAGTTGAAGTGCCTAAGCTCATCATCGCTTGAACCTATTCATTGCTGAGCTTACATTTTATGTTTGTGTCTCAAAAGTAGAGTAACCATGACAACCTTTTTATTTGTTATCTATTTGTTAATTTAATTTTCTAATGTTTATTTTTTAAATAATTGTATTTAATTCAATGTTTATAATTTCTGATAATTACATGCAGAAATTATGAACAACTAACAGTGAGCCTGACATCGTGCTTGAAATTTTTTGTATTTTCAATGCGAATTGCTGCATTACTCTCCCGAATACATTCCATTAACACGTTCACTGAGAGCAATAGTACTAAATGTGTGCAAAGTCACATTTTTGAGTTGCTAACCAGATAGATTTCTACTTATATAGAAAAACGAAAATTCTAAGAATGTCAATCGTGCTCAGCGTTACTTGGAGTGGGCCTGCTTTTTCACGTTAAATAAGCTAGATTTAGATTAATAGAATTCTAGAATATTCTAGAATCTAGAAGCAGTGAGAGCCCCGGCAGTCTGCTCTTAGAACTCTTCGCTAGCACGAGAGTTTTTTAACGTCACTGAACACGACCCTTATTATAGTAAAGAGTACTCTACAACTTTGAAAGGCTGTCAATTAGTGCAGATGACACAGTTAAGGTCAACCAGCCCGAATGCCACCAGTTTGACATCCGTGTAAAGCAATCTTTTCATGAAACGCTTCGATTACCACCTATAATATTTCAACAGTTTCAAGCAAGAGTATAATATGAGAGTTTCATAAGTACCTATATAGAGGTACATGTATTTACACGTAGGTTTATCATAGGTTTTTGCTCTCTAATGAATTTCACGAAGTGCTCTATATTCTTACAGAACTATTGGCTTACCATACCACTGGTTTAACATACCACAAACATCTCCACAAGGACTAACTTTTCATCTTGAGGTTTAATAGATAATAACAGTCCTAGTTAAATTTTATCACAGTTCAAAGGGCTAAATATTAAAGAGTATATATTTGATACAAAAAGTTATTCAAATTCCTTTAACTTTTATAAGTAAATGTAAGTTGTAAGTAAATAGTTTCACTCTCACTAACATGGTCCAGCTGCTACAAACAGCAATGTAATTAATTTTTTGTGCTCTGCAAAAAACATTCAGAAAGGGAAATTTTAGTTCAATTAACTTGTCTTCATGTATGGTAGTTTATACTAAAGTCTTAAACAAAACAGTCGTAGTGTAATTCTATTATCTTTTACTTTACTTTTAGTTTATATACTATCTTTGACGTGACCTAATTAATTTATGCTGTTGGTTTTCATTACAGCGTACTGTGAGGCGATGATTGAAGACATGGAAGCTGCCAGACAACTCCTAGCGGCCGGATATAAAAACAATATATTTATAGTAAGATATGAAGATGTTGCTGTGAATGAGGAAACGGCAGTTGAGAATATTTACAAGTGAGTCCTGAATGTGATATATTCAGACTACCTTAGCATTGCTAACTTGAGTTTAAGGGTTTTCACTGCGAGTACGACCGAAACAACAAATAAGACAATGTAGATAAACGATTGGACTAAATTACAAAACATGTGTTTTATGAAAGAACATTCATTTCAGGTTGTAAATCGAATTTAGGATATTTTAGTCTGGCTCTTGAAAAATTAATTAGATTCGATCTAAACTTTTCGATCTTTTTGTTAGGGAGTTATTTACTCTTTATTTGTTTAACTTAAGTAGTTTAAGTAGTTTAACTTAAGTAGTTTTAACTTTTGTTTGTTTAATTTGCAACAGGCTACAAGTCTTTAAAAATTAATCAATTGTGCAGATAATTGCTATCATATTATTTAGAACTAGTACGCTGTGAGGGATCATCATGTGTAATCGTTATGAACACAATTATTCCACTCTACTACAAGGTCGCCTAATAATGCAGTTGTTAGTGCTCTTGGCTGCAAATCTGAATGTAACAGTTCAATTCTTATGTAGAGCAACCGTTTTTTCTAATGATCTTAATGTTGCTTTGAACAGACGGACGGACATGGTTCTTATTATAGTAAAGACTATAATAAAGATTCCATAAAAACAATTTTGTGTTAGTTTCTCTTCAAATTATAGTTTTTTAATTTCTTCATGTAATAAATTATAAAAATCTTTGAGTTGACGTCATTCCCGCATGTTGTTTGCTAACTCCGTATGCAGCTGGTAGATTAAGATATTGTACAGTAATGAGGGACATGCCTCAACTACAATAAATATCAATTATAAAAACTATTGCTATCTTACCGAGACCGTTTTTTTTCAATGTCACCACTTCTATTTGTTTCAACTCAACTATAGTATCAACTCAAAGTATCATAGTGAGTCTATCAAACAGTCATGTTTCTCTGGCTCTGAATATGAACTGATTTAGCTTCCTACATGCTCATAAACAAAGGTTTCTGTGCCTGCATAGACTGATGTCCCTGGGGACTGTTCCGGAAGCTGTAAAGCGGCACCTCCGTAACCTTTCACAGATAACTCCAAACGGCCATTCTTTTTATAGCACAAGCAGGTGAGTGTAAGTTATTCAGGGTGATAGAGTTAAAACCATTAAGCGTTAGTAGAGCTGCAGTTGAACTAGTAATAGAAAAGTGATAATTGGAACCAGTGATAGTTCAAGTTGTGATGATAGGAGTTCAATGGTGAACATTTATCTTTAGACTTCGAAGTTACTCCATTAAAGGTTGACTTACAACAAAATTCACATTACAGTTATTTGGTATCAAAAGATTCACCATGTTTTACTTCGCTGTGTTGTAGGTGCAAAATATGTGGAGATGTGATTACAAGCTCTTAAAAGCTCAAAAACGAAAAGCCGCCGTAGATTGGAATCTCTTTATTTCGATGACGTAGCCATGAAATTTGGTTATTGTCTTGTCACGTATGTTCTCACGTGAATTGAAAGGCCAATTAAAAGCTCAATATAAAACTTATCGTAGCACTAGTTTATGACAAACACTTCGGGTTTTACTGAAGACCCCGTATCAAATATAGATGTTCGCTACTTTACAGTTTTGTTTCAGCCTGGTCTAATCGTCAAGTCGTAATCTGATTATGTGACCCAATACTTCGCAAATAATTTTTGCAACACTTTTCATTTATCACAGGTGACCAACATTCTCGTCATGATTATCAGACAATGATATGTACTCCTTCGAGGTAAGGTTAAAAAATTAAATGAGTTTTTACGATAGGTTATAGGATATCACTGCTAAAAGTGACAGCTCTACAATGATGATAAAACAGACGCGTCAGAACAATAGACATGATTTTATTGAATGCGTGAAGTATATTTGTGAAAATATTTCGACGAATAAGGTTGCATGAAAGTGTAAACAGAAACCATCTCTCACAACTGCGTCACATTTGAGCCATTTTGGAAAGAGAATCCAAACTACGGTGGTCTCGCGTGGCTGTTCGTTTTTTAGCTTGTAATCACATTTCCACATATGTGGCACCTACAACACAGTAGAGTAAAACATAGTGAATCTTTTGATACCAAATAACTGTAATGTGAATTTCATTGCAAGTCAACCTTTAAGTTTGATTTGAAATTTTAAACTTAAGACAAAATTTTATTGTTAACATGGTAAGAATTTATTTTTTGCATGCAGAAGGCACCAAATATAGCTTACAGCAGCTTTAAACGCAGCTATGTAGAATTATGTTCATATGAATACTGGAAAGCTTATGTGTTCCAGTTGCTGTAGTTAACCTTGTGAGTTATTTGGTTTATGAATTTGTGTTATAAAACTGTGATACATTGTTATCTAATGCTATATAGTGCTGTATAATGCTATACACTATAACATTATACAGCTATGCAATAATATATAGTGCTATACAATGCTATATAATGTTATGTAATGCTATATAACGCTATGTAACGTTGTATAACGCTCTATACTGCTATATACAGCTATGCAATAATATATAGTGCTATACAATGCTATATAATGTTATGTAATGCTATACAATGCTATATAACGCTATGTAACGTTGTATAACGCTCTATACTGCTATATACAGCTATGCAATAATATATAGCGCCATACCATGCTATATAATGTTATATAATGCTATGTAATGCTATATAACACTATGTAATGTTATATAACAATATGCAATGTTATATATAGCGTAAATGTTTACATAACATTAGTGTCATATTGATTACCTGCAAATCCATTTGCAGAAACTTGTATCTTTGTAGATTTGACTGCATTTGTAAACACATACAAATGCAGTCAAATCTACATAAGATCGCCTGAGCACGCTATGTAATGTTCTAGCCAACGCCTCACTCTACACCTAACTTCACACCTAACTTATTTTAAACTCGCAATATTCAAGGTTCAAAACCAGCTTAAAAATGAAGATCCTGAAGGTGAAATTAAAAGAAAAATAATATAGAGATGTTTTAAACTTCAGTCTAGGTTAGAGCAAGTTGCACAGAGTATCTCGATCACTACCTCTAGTTTGAACTGCATCATCTCTAAAATAACGATTTATGATAACTTAAATACTTTGAAAGTTTTTTACATAATTAATTTTTTGCATGGTTTTATAGAATGGATTTGTTTTAATGCTATATGTAATTATCTGCATCATTTATTGAGGAACTATCATAGGTTTTTAGCTGTTGAATGAATAAAACAAATTGATGTATTCCAACACGGCTATCCGCTCCTGAGCAAGACCGTTTTAACACAAATGTTTCGGAACAAATCAACAATGTAAGTAAAGGTATATCGAAACTCTCCTGCCACTATGCCGCATTCATTGGCAAGAATCGTCCAAAACACAGCTTTACCCAAGATGCACATAAAACAAACCAGGTTAATAGTGGGAGTTGTCTTTTTGACAGCAAGCTAATTTCTTGCCAAGGAACTTTTACAATTGAAATTTTTAATCTGATAATAGTTACTATCTGTACAAAATCTTTGCCAGGTTACACAGTGAATTTACAGCCCACCAATGGAAAACAACTCTGAGCTACGAGATGGTCCAAGAGGTAGACAAGATCTGCGCAGTGCAGCGTATAAAATCTCAGGGTATCTTCCTGTGGTCAACCAACAGCAACTTTTGAATCGCTCTAACTTTCATAGAACCACTTTACCTGGCTGATGTTGATAAAGAGCTATTAGTATTTAGACTACAGTAAAAACCTGTGCTATTTGTGTAGAGCACCCTGTACGCTCGTTGTAGCTTATGTAAGGTAAGACAAATTTTAAACTGAATAATTTATTTTCAGATTTTGTTAACAGTAGCCCAGTATTTGTTTTGACACTAAATTCTAGTCAATGTTTATTTGTGTAGGAAAAACATCTGTTGTAGTTGTCCACTCAATAAATGGAACAGCTAAATAAAAACATTAAGGAATTTGACATAACGGAAAATAAGGTAGGATGAAAAAGTTGCATACAAATCTGTAAAAATAATTTCTCATAAATGACAAGCATTCATCCATCTGGTATATACATGTATATGATAGCATCGAGTAGTTACTGTTGTCCGGCTTCAGCCAGGTGAACGTCCGAAGTGAAAGCGTAATGAATCGTGCCTTTTGGATTAAAACGCTTTTTGCTCCTTTTTTCTCGCTGCATTTGCAGAGTCTCACCAAGTTTGAGCTGAGTGAAATACTTGACCCTCGTGCTGGTGTCAGAATGCTTTGCCTTCTTGAAATGTCTTGCTGCCTGCGTTGCATCAGAGGCGGAGACTGTATTTTGTGCCGGAGGAGATGATTCCACACTCGGCTTGGTTTGCGGTGTTTGGCATACATCCTGACTGATGCTTTTTGATGGAGCCGATGAAGAAAGTGATATGTTGGGGTGGGAGTTATCAGCTCCCTTGTTGGAGTTATCAGAAGCCTCTGTTGAAGCTGAAACTTTATCGGTACTGGCTGTCCTTGGTGTGCCGAATGTTTCATAAAAGTTCTTGGTTCGAGACTTAGAAAGGGCAAATTGATCTGATGACATGGAAAGGTCAAGCTGTGAGAGGTCAAGTATGAGCTCGTCGCTACTGGAGGTAGGTGATGCCTGCTGTGGATTGTCACTGTTCAGCCCAGCAGTGGCTGATGGGGCCGGTGAGCCAAAGCTCGAGTTTGCGGCGGGAGAATTAGAAGCCGTGGAGGATATAATTTCGTTCTCTGGTATAAAGCCTAGATTTTCATTTCGAATGCTAATGATGCTGCCCATTCGGCGAGGTCTGTGACGCTTGGGCTGCTGAATGCATTGATCATCAGAGAGCTTCCCGTATGGCTTATCTACAACAATAGAAGCCTTCCTACTGATTTTTTCATTGCCTAGCAGATGTTCCTGCAGGTCAAGAGTGTTAATACTTGTTTCAATGTTATATGCAATAAATATATGGAATGCAATTAACTGGCATTCCATCACGTCTGCGAGGGTCACTTTGCAACATTTATAGGCACATCTAAGCATTAGTAATACTTCAACAAGGATTAAGTAACTGACAATTTGGCACTGACATACAAAGGAAGTGACATCATATAGTAGCTAAATAGTGTCTCGTTGCTGTAATTAACACATATATTTAGACATAAATAAGAGGGTGAATGAAAAAGAAATAGTTGTCCGAGGACTTCAACTCCGTATTGAATGGAAGGAATTCAGATTGCTAGAGAATCTATGAAGCTCACAAGATGTATAGCAATACATGGCACCATTCGACGCTTATGACAACAGACAACCATCACCGCAGGCACTTACATGACTTATCATAAAAAGACACAAAAGCACCATCACCACAGATATACCCACCTATTTGCATTTATATACATGATGTCTATGATCAATTGCTGGGATCTGAAACAATGTTAAAATGTACTATAGGCATGGACATATGAATGATATTATGCAAATGAGTATCAGCGATTGAACCAAAGTCTCATACCTGGATTCAGCTGAATGTCTGACGAAGGAGCCTCGATATGAACAGTGACCTCACTCGAGCCAGCAGGCTCTGTTCTCCGCACCTGCAGAAAACTTCAAAATTTGACAATCTAATTAATGCAACGGGTAGCTGTAGACCATAATAACTCTGAAAGTCTTGCAATTGAATCAGCTTCCTCATTCAGATGGTTGTGTAAACCATCTGACATTTGGTGTTCAGTGAGTGGCTATGTCTGCGGTAATCTGCTCCTCAAAGGTCAGGTCCTCTAGACCATTGAACCACACCAGCTCTCCTCATGGTGAAAGAGTATGCAACAATGTTAAACTTTGTTTTAATGGATCACTTTTGACAGTGATAATTTTCGCAAACCTTTCTGCTATGAGGGGAGCTGCTGTGGTATAATGGTCTAAAATGCGTGATGTGCAAGCAACATGTTGAAGTTCAAAACCACACACGGAACACCGCAGATTGAGGGAGACGATTTAGCGTGGAAGATACCGATGTAGGTACACATAAAGTATAGAATACAAACCAGTAATGACTGGTGAGAAAGACATGTGGAGACACATGAAAATAAACCTGTAATGAATGATCAAATGGGAAAAATGTGCTTTAGTAAGCCACCCTCCCTTCACATTTTTATGTAGGGACTTTGAACATTTTCATTTTCTGAACACCCATGTTTCACCCAACCAAGGCCGATGTACATTAAGTGATTCAGAGAGATCGGTGGTCTGATCTGTAGTGAATTTCCCGTATCAAACCCCAACCGAGTTCAGCCTTCTAGCCCATTTGACCACAGCAACAGCCCCGCGTCGAAAATGCATGCAAAAAAATTGTCGCTTGCGCGACAAGTAAAGACAACTCCTAAAGAAATGTGAAGCTTAACATTTCTGCTTACTCGTTCGTCACGAGAGGAGCTGCTGAGGTCTGACCTCACGACGAGAGATAGGATGGGGTTTAATACCAGCAAATCACTGCGGATCAGTTGGATATGAGCCCGTTCAAAATAATAATGCAGATACATTTTGCTGGGAAAGAAGAGAGGTTTAATGGCTTCCTCTGGGTAAGGTAGATGCATTCTAACTCATTGTGACAGAAGTCATCACAGTAATGGATAACCCATGAGAATGTGACGTCCAGTATTCCGGTCATGCGACTCCAGCAAATTACTAGGCACGTGGACGGACGGACGCAAAATACATCGATGGCATTTTAATTATTATCTACGTTTCAATTGACACGTCTGCATAATTCGAGAACTACTGCATGCCTTCGGGTTAATGATACCTGCCCGCTAAGCCAAATATGGTCCTATAAACTCCTCTCCTAACTTATCCATTTGTACAAGTATTACTTTGTGACCAAATCACCGGATAACCTTTAAAAAAACAAAACTTTACCTGCTGTCCATGCTTGTTTAGAGTCCAGCTATTGATATCCATTCTGAAGTCTTCTTCTCTCCTGTCTTCATCGATATCGACTGTCGGTGCCTCGTTCTTGTATAAATCCTGGTCAACTTTCTTTGGATTTTGAAGAGTTGCGTAACCGGCTACAAGCAGTAGTAGCATAGACATTACTCAGCCTCTCTAATTAGTATGTGGGACAATAGAGTTACTCGGCCTCTCTAGTGAGTATGTGGGACAGTAGAATTACTCAGCCTCTCTAGTGAGTATGCGGGACAGTAGAATTACTCAGCCTCTCAAGTTGGTATCCGGGACAATAGAGTTACTGAGCCTCTCTAGTTAATAAGTGGGGCAATAGAGTTACTCGCCCTCTCTAGTTAGTATGTGAGGTATAAGAGTTACTCAGTCTCTCAACTTAGTATGTGGGACAATACAGTTACTCAGCCTCTCTAGTTAGTAAGTGGGCCAATAAAGTTACTCAGCCTCTCAAGTTAGTATGTGGGACAATAGAGTTACTCAACAAATTTACATGATGGAGGTGTATTGTAGTAAATACACACAACTGCATTACATTGATCAGTGAATTATTCACAAAATGACAGTGGTTTAGACATGTTTTGAAAACAACATTTGTTAACACTTTGGGTCTCGGATTTCTGCACAAACACTTTTGTGACCTGAGTGCCAATTTCGTGTTTCTGCGAATCTGCAATGACTCAGAATCTATGAGAATTAACGACCAGTGAATGAATGAGCATAAAATGTTTACAAAATATCTACAAACCTGATATATTCATAAAGAAATATATTTAGATTGCCTATGGAGCAATTTTACACAGTTAGGACAGATATTCAATTAATAGTATTTAATCAATAGTAGCAAAAGAAATGGATAACGACAAAATAATACGCATTTAATCCGCGATATTGCAAACGCTTTTTAAATATTTATCAGGACTTTCAAAACTTTGTGACAGCTCGCTTAACCCGAGTTCCAACACAGTATAAACTATACATCTTTGAAATATTAAAAGGAAACGCTATTTTGCTTGGTAATTGCTTTACTCACCAATAGAAAAAAGTGTTTTGCAAGTCAATTATCCAAAACCATTCGTTTTTATAAAAAGACTTACATTTTGTGTCTAATATTGATTTTTTATGTCTAACATTGTTACGTCTCTTTGTTTAAATTCGAAACTTTTCTTTGTGAGTGCATTCATTGTCTTTAATTTTAGGAAGTTTCTGCTATCGATAAGCATATTTTGAATGATACAAAATTTGAGAGCTTGCACCGACTTGACACTTTACGTTATATGGAATTACTTACATTACACGATACAGAAACTCTCCATAAGTTCAGTATAATCTACTTGAAAGGATGTTTATGTTACGGAAGTGCCTACTATAACCCAGTTAAGTTTTACAAGTTTTTTCCTGATCTCTATTTTCGGTTTGTATTCATACTACGTTATATAACTTTGCATTAATTTACTCTAGCTTGTTCAAATGCCTTCATTTTATCTTAACATATCTAGCAGCAGAATAAAACGGCTAGTATTTATGAAATATGAACTAGAGCCATGACAGTTGTAATTTTATTTAAAAAAACAAGCTTTTTGTATTCGGCATCATCTGGTTTGCTATAAGGTCCCAAGACAGGTACAATTGGTCATATTCTGTTGTTTAATGAGTTTTAATAATATATTGTTAGTTTTGGCTAGATAGACCCAGTAATAACAGAGCAAGAGCAGAAACAAAATGTCATGTTTTTGAGTGAAAAAATATGGCACCTTAGCATTTTGCGACACAAATAATGCGGCAGTCAAAGGATTAAAGATTTCATAGTTCTATAAAATCCAAATAGTGGATGAAAGAAATAATTTCAATCATGTTACAGTAAAGGAAGTTATTACAACGAAGACTAGTTTGTATGCCCTCTAATAAGCTTACAGCGGATTTAAAGCGACCAAGGATATGTCTATATCGAGTACCATCAAACGGTGTGATCTCAATTACATCACAAAAACCTAGGCTATAAATGGAGGCCCCTTATCCAGCTACAAGCTTCAAATTCAAAATATAACCTCTTCAGCAATAGTAAGGAAATAGGTCAATATCGAAATGTGTGGCTATCACGTTACGCTTTGCTTGTTCGTATATTTCTAGTATTGATGGAAGCGTTTTACATGAAAAAACTACACGACAAAGATAATGCAGCTGTACAGCATAGGAAACACCATTGCATTCAGTTGTGTTCACCTCTGAGCTTGACGATTTCTATATGTCACCAGACAAGTAGTTATGGCAAATTTGCAATTTCGACTCGAATTGAGATATACAGCGAGTCATATATTTATAGACAATTCGCGATACTATTATTATGTAAAAACTAATAAATTTTTGTTGAGATGTAATTGTTTACTTTGAAAAGAAACTGTTTTGTGTTCGTGATAATTAGAAGCACTTGTTTCACGGATGACCATGTGCCTTGAAGGTCATAGACCGAGCGTATTATAAGACTAGAAGGCCAGTGTGTTTTAGTTTCAGTGTCACTTACTCTGAAAATCGTCAGGTGTGAGATAAATCGCCATTACGCAATTATATCGTTTATACGATTGCTGATATCTCTTTAAATGGTGGGATTTTCAAATCGTCTACTTTTAAAATGGCCATACCGTAAAGCTTTAGTTTATCCTTTCCCATGACAGGGATGTAATTAGGCAGTATTGCACTGTGTAAGATGTAAAATCATTCATCAATCATAACCTAGTGTCAATCAATAAGGTTCCCTCTCTCTAATATGAGACAAATCCATACATAATCGACTATAGCTTTTAATCTCATATGAATTTCAAAATGAACGAACTACAATTGTAAATCATCCAAACTGTGACCTCTTACGCAACGTAATCTCCCATACGATTACCCGCAAATCTGGCAACCGGCCTCTTTGTCACAGTACAAAAACCTATACAAAAATAATCGCATAGCTGTTTTAATATATTCTCTGTAGCGACGATACGGTCAGTTCCGTTATAAAGCGATCATTCTGTACTTGGCTCATTGACAACTGCACTGCCAGCGGAGTGTAGAGTGCTTTAACCCTGCATGATTAGGAATCAAAGAGCTCCCTAAAGCAGGTGCTAGTCATGACTGAACATAGAACACGCTCGACTGGCCAAATTTTCTGCAATTAAACACTCAAAATAAAGATGTTGGTCAGCTGCAGATTCCACCTGCTTTGCTCGTCTTAAAACTTAAATGTCTTACAAGCTTATAATGCTGAGCAACGAATGCTTTGTAGTTATCTTCTCATGAGAGTGATACCAATGTGCATAGAGATAACAAGTACAAACAAGCTCATTATAGTAAACCAGTGGATGTATTATTAATCCAGAGCTAACAGGGTGACCTTTGCCAATTGAAGGAAGGGGTGGTCTAGACCACCCCTTCCTTCAATTGACCACTTTCTAGACCACCTCCAAACCGGCATAGCTGCTTTCAGTTTTTGAAAGTTTAATACGTCACACAAAACCTGTAGAGACTCCACAAACATTGACTGCTTCATCGAGAAATTAAGAGGATTTATAACAACTGGTGTATAAAAAACCAACTCTGCAGTCAGTCAGTCTTAGCGTTTCGCAGATTATCTTTTGCAGTAAATCGTTAATTCTATGACTTGGTTCACAATCGATTTTTTGATGCAATAATGTTGCCCAACAATATATATAAGGGCTTTATATTGATGGCGATTATAATAAAACAAAAAAGAAACATGAAGGAATATAAGGAAGCGGCAATGAATTTGTCAAAGTACGGTCGTGTTATTTCAAATTCTAGCCTCCAAGAAAAATGTTGTTTTTTAACAAGCGGATGTTGACGGAATGTGTATTCCATTTATGTTATTAATGCTCTTTAGCGATCATGTAGAAGCTGTTGTGAAATGTTTGAAAATCAGGCAGCAATCTACAGTTAGTCTTATAACTTTACATTCCAATTGGCAGTCGGGAAACTTGTTGTTCGTCCACAATAAGCGATTGGTACAAATAAGGGAGATGCTAATATTCTTCTGACGCTTCAAATTCTTAACTTTAAAAACTAAGCAGAAGATTGAAAATTTGCAAAATTGCAGATAATGTAGTGTGGACCTTACGCTAACAAAGGTCTCGTCTAGACACCTACTGATCAGGAATCAATCTATAATAACCAAAAACCATTTTCTGCAAGGTTCACAGTAGCTAATTTTAAGTCCAATAATCACTGCCAATTTGCTCATGCATTTAAAGGTTATACGGTAACTGGTCTACCAAATACCTACTCGGATTGATCATTGGAGACTTGGCATTTTTCTTCATGGTGAAAGTGGTATAGTCATCATGGCTAGTGTCTCTGTCATCATAGAGCCCGTGTTTGAGCCTGCTGTCATACGTGCTGCCAATACCGCTAGATGAGTCATCACCAGGCTGGAATACCAATTAATGGATAATTAATAATCAAAAATTATTAGTAAATACTGCTGCATTGTCACGATTGTTGAAAAGTTTATTTTTAATTTTACAGTTTGTTATTTTAAATATAAGGATACTGCAAATAAAAAACTCTTATATAGTAAATTGACAGATCTTAAAATTTCATGAGATTTTCCTTGGAAGATGCTGAGATTATTGCAGCATAAAGTGATCATATGCATGAACAATGTCACTAACGGAGTTGTCCTGTCATTGAAATAATCTACAAAACTAGTACCCTGGGAGTGATCTCTCCTGCCATGAGAGATCATCAAGTGTGTGTCAATAAAGCACAAAGAATAAGTATAGATATAGTATAGATAAGTATAGACAAGACACAATCTCTACTACAATTATAGTTACGAGTGCTGCGGTCCTTCTGTCTGTCCCAAGTCATGCTAAAAGCGTTAGGAAAAAATATTGCCTCGCACAGGAATCAAACTCGACCACCTTGCCGATTAGAATAATTGCGTACATAGTTATTACACACAACGATCTCTACCACCGCACGGGACTGCCAGGGTCTTAGTAATTATATAACATGAAAGGCGAACGATTGACGCAGGTGGTAGTGTACAGATTGGTGAAGTTCATTGTTGCGGATTTGAATCACCCACTCGGAATCAGGGTGCGATATTTTTCCACCCTTCAACCGTGGCTTCAGACAGATTAATAAACGAACAGACAACTCCTATTATCAGAAAGTTTCTAGGACAGAGGAAATCAAAGTTAAATGACCTGTTGGACAGTCCGCAGAAGGCCATCCAATACAAATTTACTCGAGGTATTACAGCATATCAAGGACCTTTCTATTTTGACCTAAATTCAAGAGCATCACTGATCTAAGTGTTTAATGATACAAAAACTGAACATTCGCCATAAACTAAACTTGGCTGCACAAACCTGGTGCCACTCGCTACGATTAGGAACTGCGAAACCGAACATAAATCTTACCTACTTAGTAATAAGTATAACGCAGACGAAAGGGTTACCATAGCAACAGAAGCCATGTATTAGCGTTACACTGAGAATGTTTGCCTATCGATATCAACCCTCATGACCAAAATCCACCAAACACCCGTTCAGCTACTGCGCGAATGCTTGTAGGAGAAATGCTAATAACATATGTATTAAAGGGAGTCGATAACGCCTTTTATTCATGCAATCGTCCAAGCAATATGGTCAAAAAAACAACACTACCAATCTCTAAGCCAATGTCTAAGTTTGAATTGTGAATCAGGTGGCTTGCTGCGCCTCACTTGACTAGTAACACTTTTTAATTCCACTTATTTGAAAAATCTTTTAGATCAGAATTGAAGCAAAACTTAAAATAGATGTATCACCCTAACATGTTTGCGCTATGAACATTTCGTCCTTTTCAACATACAAAGCTGAGGATACGAGATGACACGAGCCACATCTGTTGTGTTAGCCTCGGGCCCACAGCCCTGACACTAGCCCAAGTGTATCATTAATATAGCCCAGAGATTATTTACAGTCACTCGCACAGGACACAAAAAGGAGTTCTATTATCTCGTATAATCTCTACTCCAACCACAATATAGAGTTAAGTGTATATGATTCTATAGGGACGCTAGGCTTTATAGGGATGAGCCGGACGTTGTCCAACCAACCGGATTAGATTTATAACTCACAAGTCGTAAGAGAGATTGTAGGTAAAATAACAGCAGTGAGTCTCTGAATACATACGATGGCTGGAATAATCCGACCAGGGATAGAGGTTAGGAAAAAGATTACTTTGTACTAGACTTGAACACTGGACATTCAGCTAAGTACAGTGATGTACAAAATGATTACAACCCCCGCTCAACTTCATTGCTGATAGAAAGATCTCCTCATCACATATCAGCTTAGCTCTATGTACATATATCTATACATCATATTAATTAAATCTCATACTGCACTCTATTCATCTACCTAACAAAAATGTTCTCTCTCTGACCACTAAGAGTTACGGACTAAACTGAGCTCTAACCTCAAAGCTCAAAGAATACTAAGAGCTCTTTGCTTTGAGATATTTCTGCTAAATTCCTCAGATGTTCCTGCATTCTTTGTAACACAACAAGACTTACTGCACATTTCAAAACTTCCAAGAATGTTTTAGAGATATACGATGATTGATATGATTACTCCAACAAAACTCTATCAACTGCCTTCCATTTTATCAGAACAATTGTGCAAACTGTTATTTTCTGTGCTTTATGACAGAAGTGAACAGAAATAATATGGAAGATCGGAAAAAGACCATTTATTGATATTGTCCGTGGCACACCTGACAATCTCTCACGGTAAACTATACTGCCAGGGTACTATTATGGACTGAAGCCAAACATACTGATTTCCCGTGATACTAAAAACCAAGGAATACCAATACATCGTTAGTTATTGGAAACATTAAATCTCTTGACAACCTGTCACTACGCCTCATTACTGATAGCCCAATGACACCTCTTCCGAAACAGATGGTGTTATTGTTGAGTGACCGAACATATAGCCAATGATTTATTCTACCATTTACCTACTTGACTTGCCATAAACAAATATTCATATCCACAGAAAGACCTCGACAAACATGTGAATCAACCAGCAAGTTAATCATAGTCAGCGTCTGTCAAATCATTTGAATATGTTGAACATTCCAACCAGATGAAGCAGAAAGGAATGTACTTACGTATTGCTTGCCATTAGGTTCACCAGACGCACCGTCTCCACTGCTTCTTCTGCTATTCAGAGTCGACGTGTCCGTACCAAAATATTTGCTAAATAATATGACAAACACGATAAGAATATGCAGAGTCGTCTCCCTCCATGACTACCAACACGCAAAACAAACAACAGTAATCATTCAGCTTCCACGTCTTCAGTACTTTGTAGGTAAAAATATGGATTATAAAATTACAGCATTACAGAATTACTGTACTCCTCACTACATGTACAGATATAGCTAGTAACAGTAATTGACTATTAGTAAGTATTCCTTCCAGTAATAGCAGCAGAATGTTACCAATATAATTGATAGAAATCTACAACCATAGCTCTGCAGTATCTTTCCATGACTGGGAGCCATGGTATATCGCATCCTCCTGACTGATAGCGCGTCATTTAATAATATCAATACAATGAAACTCGGATAACTCAAATGTCAGTTTGAAAGTTTCGAGTCATCAGAGCGTTCAAGTTATTAGAGCACTGTCACAAGTCCATGTATTTATCAGTAGATACATGTACATATACAAACTATATATAAATTAAAAGCATAGATTGCTTGTTGCAAGTTAAAGGGCCTCTCATGTAAAGTTTTAAACAATTTTATCAAAAAGTTTAGATATTTTTCTATTACTTGAGATTCGTTTGTTGTTTTAGGTGATGTGACTGCCAGGATGTTCTCAGATTAAAACTGGCAAAACTTGATCGCGATTAAAACGCTAAGAAAAAAGACATTTTTCGCCTGAGCGTTTTAACCAAGATCAATTTTACCGATTTTTATTTATGTTTATCCGAAGGTTACCTTGCTTTTCCTTGCTTCCGAAGGGCCATCGCAAAGCGGATGTTTGGTAAAATTTGATTTTTTGCAAA
The DNA here is from genome assembly GCF_963576615.1 of Watersipora subatra. Lineage (NCBI taxonomy): Eukaryota > Metazoa > Bryozoa > Gymnolaemata > Cheilostomatida > Watersiporidae > Watersipora > Watersipora subatra. The sequence goes on from NC_088718.1 coordinate 2,276,992, forward strand.
CCTTTAGAAAAGTCGTTAACGAATGGTATTAACGCCCCCTAAGAACATACTGAAAGTTGATGTTTATCTCTATGGCTTGGAATAAAGTGATATTCTAAAGTGATAACAACCGTTTCGGTAGCCGTTGGTCAAAAAACTGTTCGAGTTAACGAATTTAAGGTCGAGTTATCTAAAGCAATTTATCATTGCGTGGGAACGGACCAAACAAATCCGTTCGAGTTAATCATGTGCTCGAGCTATCTGAGGGTGAGTTATCCGAGTTTCACTGTATCTTTATTCGATTGATATGTGTTTCTACTTAAGGGTCTATGAGCCAAATATTAACACTTGAAAGCCTGAGATAATGAGGGTACTGTTTTTTCATCAGCTCCCACGCCTGAGTCACCTAGTTTCGACTTCTCTTCTCTCACATCTGGTCTAGCTATGACCACAAAATTTCGGGCTCTATTCTCACCATATGCTTTCTAAATAATTCCCAAGTTTCATGTCAACTAGACAATGCAAAAATACCGAGGACGCTTCTAACCGACTGAGAGATGAAAATGGCTGCCTACAGAATAATAGTTTCTAATGACAGGCTGATTGACGATCTTGGTAATGAACGATCGAAAATAGACAAAGCTAAAAAGCTGCTTCTCATCAGCAAGAGTTTTACTCTAAAACTATAAGTTTTTATCCATAACAAATAAACACACTCTATCAGGCTCTGTGTACTGCAATCATTATGTTTCTTGAGTTACCTATGAACCATAACTTCTTAGAAAGTGTGTGGAAAAAAACTATTTACTATGTTTGATTTTTCTGTTTTTACATTGAGCTCTACAAACTTTGAGCTTCAAAATAATACTCAGTCCCTAAGGAACTGTGCTATTCTGAAGTGTGTTCATAATCGACGGAAAGTTTGGAACACAATCTAGGATGAGGGATTTTGCTCGTTTCTAAAAAACTAGATTTGAAAGTGCTAGCGATGCATAAATTCTCACATGTTCTCCTTGTCCTTGTTCTTTCTGTTTGTACCAAATTGAGTTCGAATCTCTTCCAGTTCTTCTGCACTCACTTCCTTCTTAGGAGGCGGGGCTCTGGTAAGAGTACTCATGCTAACTGTGCGTGAGTTCAACGTACTGCTTATGTTTGAAGGAGCTGGGTCGGCGACTATGAACACAGGCCTCTTATTGTTAAAAGCTCGGAAGCAGCTGCAAAAGACAGCAAGTAGATGAAGACAACAATGAGATCAATGTCATGGCCAACCCAAAATCAAAGTCAATTAATTAACATTTTTAACAAACTAAATGGGTCATAACTAGGGACTAACTGGTATGGCCAGAGAAATAACCAGTGACACTCTACAGAAGGAAGTGTTCAGCTGCCCAAATAAGAATTTATTACAGTGGATGGAACAACTACAATATTTACTATAAGAGTTGCGTCCATACGTTTGAAGCGATGCTAAGAGTTTTAGGAGAAAAGATTGTCCCACACGGGAATTAAACACCGATATTCAGATTCCCAGCCAAGTGTGCAACCGACTGCACCACTCGACCACCTTTCCACATCTAATAACTGTGCACATAGTTATTACACCTGATGATATCTCAATACACACCGGACTGGCAGCGTACTAGTAATCTATCAACTTAGTCCAAGTCATGGCTGGTACCGTATGAGAGATAAGAAGCGGGAGCAGACATCTCTCTAGGCCACGGAGAGATCTTACTTCTGCGGAAATCGCAAGGCCAGTTAGAGTACGATATACTAAGGATCTCTAATGTATAATTCTGTTTAATTTTAGTCACTGGAACAAGTATTAAGTAGTTATTTGGTCTATCGACTATGAACATTCAATATTTGAAAAACTAAAAATGAGTAAACAAAATAAAATTTTCATGAGATTATATTAGATATAATTTGAGGTCAGTTTGCAAAATGCTCAAACTTATATGTAGGCAACTCCATCTAGATAGAGTATGGTGCCTGCTTAGCTTGTAGCAAGCAGAGGCTGTGCGTGTTTTTGAGAGCATTGTTGTACAAACAACAGCTCCGTGATCTTGATTGGACATTAAAAAACTGCAATACAAGAGCTACTGCAATGAGTATTGCAGTTTCTTAATAAGTATTGCAATGAGTAGCAATCGAGCCTCATCGACTGGAGACATGCCCGATAGTAGAGAGCTTTATGTTGGATGTTATTCCTGTCACCCCCAGTGGCCTTAGTAGTCGAGAATTAAACCCCACTTGTTGTTTGCAGGTCAGGCACCCTAGACCACTAGGCCATGGCGACTCTCTTACCTCTAACTACTCTGCTGTCAAACTAAACAGCAGAGTAGACATTCAAGAATGTTAGAGAAGAACTACTGTAACATGTAACATAAGCTCTGTTATTTTGCTGAAAGTATTCATAATGAAAGAGAAGACAACTCTTAATTTCTAGCTTCATTATTAGTAGCACCCGAACTGCTGCATTGACTTGTTAAAAAGAGAGGTTTAGTATTCAGGTTACAAATTTCCATATCGATAAATAAGAAATTAGTAATCGAAGAACAACTAGCCGTCAATTGAATGCAGCGATTGCCTTGAATCAATTCAACGATTATCTATATCGTCATTGCTTGTTTATACACGGAATATCAGCAGCTGGAGGTTGCAGAGTCACTGTAAGGACTCAGATATGCAGCTGATTGGCTGCACATATAAACTTATTGAGTGATGGATTAGTTGAGTTGCCTCAGATCTTTAGAGTGATTCTCTATTGCTTGATACTAGTAGAGTCAAAAACATGTATAATATTTTATAAATTACAGTGACCTATTTACCGTCAACCAATTAGAATAGGCTTTAAAGTGTTCGTGCCAAGCCGTGCAGAGCAGGATCCATACTAACTATAGTATTATCACTTTGAATCGAGTTGAACGGGAAGAATGTTAGGCTTCCTTGAACTTGTTAAAAATCTAATGTTAGTAATTTCGTGGTCAGCAGCATTACATAGATGAATGAAACATAGCTATGAAACGAATAGACTAGACTGTCAGTTATGTTACCATATGTACAACAACATAGCAAACAAATAACAAACTACATGTTAAAATACGAATAAAGTCGAAAAGAGCCAAGTAATATTTTGGCGTGATTCAGTTTTTAAAATCTTTATTTTAAATATCAGGATCTTCTCCAGTTGCTTGTAATAAACATCATTTATTAATGCTAGAACACCTTCAAAAGTCCGCGTTTACATATTTTAAAGATAATCAGCGGAATCCTGCAACAAAAAGGTACAAAGGGAGACCAAAAACAAGCAACTCTAAAATAAACTGAAGCGTAAATCAAAAAAATTTGCTGCTTCATAAAAACGCCAAAAACATCCCTTACCAAACCTCCCATGAGGCAATCGGCAGCGACAGCAGAGAACACTTACAAATGGTTGACGAGCATGACGATGAAGATGATGAGGGCGACACCAACGACAGCGATGATGACAAAGAGAACTACCCACTGCCAGGAGGAAAAGTCTTTGACCCAGCTACCCTCTACAGATATAAGAAACAAGGCTATGATAAACAGAGCCACAGGTGAGATTAACATGCTGTGTTTATACTACACGAAATGATGACCTCATCATTCATTGAGCATGTTTGCTAAGACAAGTATTAGGCTGGGACAAATTAAAATAATCATAATACGATTGAGCCACAGAAAATGGACCACTAAAGCATTTTCAAACTTTCTATGTGTATCTGAAAACGATTCAAGCCAAAATCTATCTATCATTGAATGATGCTTTGATATATATATATATATATGTAATTTATACAGTCAAACATGGATAACTCGTCCACGGATAGCTCGAACACATGGTTAATTCGAACGGTTTCTTTGGTCCGTTCCCACGTAATGATAAATTGCTATAGATAACTCGAACTCAACACTGTTAACTCGAACTGTTTTTTGCCCCAACGGCTACCGAAACGGTTGTTATCGCTTTAGAAAATCACTTTATTCCAAGCCATAGAGGTGAACCTCAACTTTTCGTAATTCATAAGCGTCGTTATTACCAACATCGGCAAAACATTTTTGTCAACGACTTTTCTAAAGGTTTGGTGAAATTAGATTTATATTAAACATCCGCTTAGCGATCGCCCTTCGGAATCAAGGTAATGTTTGTTTGTGAATATTGTTTATTGAGGTTTTCATGAGAAAATAATGTTCTGTTGACCTCATAGTTAAAAGTGAGGTAATCTTTGCATAAACTTCAAGAAAAATCGGCAAAATTGATCGTGGGTAAAACGCTCAAAAGAAAAAGATGTCTTTTTTTTAGCATTTCAACAACGATCAAGTTTTGCTAATGTCAATCTAAAAAACGTCCTGGCATAACATCACCTCAAACAACAAACTAATCTCAAGTGATAGAAAAATCCCTATACTTTTTGATAAAAAACATTTTAAACTTTACATCAGAAGCATTTAATTTGAAACAAGCCATTTGTGCTTTTGATTTATATTATAGTTTGTATATGTACATGTATCTACTAATAAATAAGTAAATACATGGACTTGTGACAGTGCTCTGATAACTTGAACGCTCTGATAATTCGAACACTTTCGCTCGGTCCCGTGAAGTTCGAGTTATCCATGTTTGACTGTAAATATATATCAAGGCATCATTCAATGATGAATAGATTTTGGCTTAAATCATATATATATCGTATATCCTTGATGTATATATATACATATATATCAAGGTACAAAAAGAAGAAACAAGAAGATATATACCGTACAGGATGAATTTATTAGCGGAGTTATATTTCGCGGAAATTGTATTTTCATGCATATTCGCGGATGAATTTATTCGCGGCTGGAAACTGCCACTCTCTAGGAAAAGTTGACTCTATTGCGGCTAGTAATAGAGTTATTCCTACGCATGCGCACACCGCTTGTTCTGGTTTATATTTAGCTTACAACTGCGAGGCGATCGTGCTAAGCTACGGTAAACAATTTTTGCTGCGTCCAGAGGTTTTCACGAATATTCATCGCTTTGGAGGCCTTTGATAAGCCAACAACTTGTGGTAAGTAATGAGTTTTTTTTAAACCATTTACTAAATTAATAATTGAATTTCACTTTAGTAAAACGTAATGCAGACTGCGCAACGGTTGGTCATCTACCCGTGAAATAAGTATAGTAAGCAGCTTTTTCGTCATATCCGGAGGTACAATGACTGCAAGGATGGTGGATGTTATTCCTAGAAGATCACCAATCATTCAGGGATGTCTTGAAATTGAAGTGACCGCAGCTGCTAACGAGGAGAATATATGTTTTAAAAAAGGAACAAGAACGCCTTTACGATCACAAACTTTTGGCCAACCAGCAGAACGTTGCAATAGTAAGCCACGAGGAGATTTCTGATGATAACTGACTTACCAGCCATGTAGTAGTGAGAGAATTGCTTTTAACATCTACCCAAGACAGTGACAGCGATATAGAGCTGCTATTACCAAAATAAATAGTCAGAGAGCACCATTACACGCTAGTATTCACTAATCAAGAGTATCAGTTAAATTTTATTGCTCTAGACAACCGCCATATGGACTAAACTGTTTACATTTACTCCATTCATCGTTTGTAAAATTGTATTTGAAACATTTTATTTATACATTCAAGTTTGTAATAAATTATAATATATCTATACATGAAATAAAATATATAATTTAATCATGTTTGCTGCAGCGATATCAAAGAGTTGTTGTCGATGAAGGGGTCTAGGTTGACTGGTTGCCTCTCTGCCAATATTTTTGCCACGGTGAATATTACTACTTGTCTCTAGTTTTCGTAATCGGAGTAGGTTGTTTCATTCTCAATCTGCAGTAAACACAAAAAAGAAAAAAATATTAATAAATGTTAAGAAAGTACAAAAAAACAATAGCTGAAGTATTTAATGAAAGCGATTGGTTTTTAAACAAACGAATTAACATAATTAACTAATGCAGTTAATTATGGAAAAACGTATCTGCACTGCAAAGCAAATACATACCATAATGTCCAGATCAGAATCATGATTGTCCTCAACTTCGGTATTAGAGATTGATGGAATTGATTTCAATGTAAAAAGACTAGGAGAGATTTTTTGCGATGACGAAGCCATGCCGAATAACTTGTGAAAACCTTAAATAATTTTGTAAAGTTTGATGCAATGGCAAAAAAACTCGAAGCCCGGCGATGATTTTAAAGAAGTTTTGGAACTTGGCTACGTTTAGTACTTCTGCCTAGTGGCTATTTTTGCGATGACGCCATTCTGCATATCTTGTAACAACCTTGAATATTTTTGTAAAGAAATGTGATGCATTGGCAATGGTGTTAGCTCAAAGCCCAGGCAATGAATTTTAAAATGTTTTGAAACTCAACTACGTTTAGTACTTATATTAAAAACCAGCATAGCGGCTAGTTTTTAATTTGACGCAATAGTTATTTTCCCTTGTGATTAAAAATAGAACTAATTATTCACGGAATTTTATAATTCGCGGAGTTGTCTGTTCGCGTAATTGCGAATTTTTATAACCAACGAATATTTTCATCCTGTACGGTATATCTCAAAGTTTGTCTGTATGTGTGTACTTCGGTATGTCCAGCTACAGCTATTAAAGTTTAGAAATTGAAAGCTTGCACTCTGCTGAATTTGAACTCACAAAAGTCGCAACCGCAAGATTCAAACCGCAAGACTCGAACCGTGCACTTGGTTACCAAGCTATGCTGTTCTCACGATTCTATCGCTCTTACCACACAACGTATACCTTTTTCTCGATTGCACACGCTAAATGGCGTATTAGTTGAAACTCAATGAACTCTGTTAAGTCTCTGAAACACGATGCTTTTTCGTGTTTTTGTGAGCTATTTCCGGTTTTTCGTAACGTTCAATTGCTGAATCGGTCAAGGATATATATATATATATATATATAGTCAAACATGAATAACTCGAACTTCAAGGGACCGAGCAAAAGTGTTCGAATTATCAGAGCGTTCAAGTTATCAGAGCACTGTCACAAGTCCATATATTTACTTATTTATTAGTAGATACATGTACATATACAAACTATAATATAAATCAAAAGCACAAATGGCTTGTTTCAAATTAAATGCTTCTAATGTAAAGTTTAAAACGTTTTCATGAAAAAGTATAGAGATTTTTCTATCACTTGAGATTGGTTTGTTGTTTGAGGTGATGTTATTGCCAGGACGTTTTTTAGATTGACATTGGCAAAACTTGATCGTTGTTGAAATGCTCAAAGAAAAAGACATCTTTTTCTTTTGAGCGTTTTACCCACGATCTATTTTGCCGTTTTTTCTTGAAGTTTATGCAGATTACCTTACTTTACCTGGGATTCGTTAAGAGCAACACTCCGAGGCAGTTCAATTAGAAGTTTTACGAGGTTTTACGGTACATTCTATACCACTCACGCTTTTTTAATAGATACTTATTGAATGTACACACGTATTCTGTGTTTAGGTTAAACGATGAATAGTTTTTTGTAGCTCAGACAACGTATACGTTTAATTACAACAATTTTTAAGACGTTTTAAACATTCAACATTCCGACGTTGATTCAACACGGAATCAACGTCGGAAAACTATTCATCACGGGCTAGCCGGGTCACGCACTCAAGGATTTTTGCCACGCACATACAAAACAACATGCGATTTTTGTTTTGTATGTGCGTGGCGAAAATCCTTGCGCGCGTGACCCGGCAAGCCTGTGCTATTCATCGTATAGCAGTATAAATCAAATTTCACCAAACTTTTAGAAAAGTCGTTGACAAAAATATTTTGCCGATGGTGGTAATAACGACGCTTATGAATTACGAAAAGATGAAGTTTACCTCTATGGCTTTGAACAAAGTGATTTTCTAAAGCGATAACAACCGTTTTGGTAGCCGTTGGGCAAAAAAACAGTTCGAATTAACAGTGTTGAGTTCGAGTTATCTATAGCAATTTATCATTACGTGGGAACGGACCAAAGGAAATGTTCGAATTAACCATGTGTTCGAGCTATCCGTGGACGAGTTATCCATGTTTGACTGTATATGTATTTAGTGTTTTATTGCCGGTGTCATAGATGCAAGACCAGAAATTTGTACCAGACTTGAAAATACTAAGCTTAAAGATCTTCCACAAAATTTTAGTAAATCTTATCAGAAAGTTTCGGTATTTTTCTATTATTTATGATTGTTTTTATGTTTGAGGTCATTTGACTGTCAGGTTGTTTCAAGATTAAAATGGACAAAACTTGATTGTGGTTAGAACGCTCAGATTTAAGTAAAAGTGCGATTATGATATCTATAGTTACAGAAAGACCAACAGAATACAGACAAGTAATGCTGCAACTTAACACTGTAACTGCATACTGGAACAGCCGGTATCAACTTTTGCAACCTTTTGTCAGATCACCTCAAACTCAAAAACAATCGCAAATGATGGAAAAATATCGATACTTTCTGATAAATTCTACTAAAATTTGTTGTGAGTTCATCTTCAAGTATTGATCCTATCTCTTTTGATACATAGAACCGGCACACAAGAACCTGTGATATGTAGATATTAAGAACCTGTGATATGTAGATATTAAGAACCTGCGATATGTAGATATTAAGAACCTGCGATATGTAGATATTAAGAACCTGCGATATGTAGATATTAAGAACCTGTGATATGTAGATATTAAGAACCTGTGATATGTAGATATTAAGAACCTGCGATATGTAGATATTAAGAACCTGCGATATGTAGATATTAAGAACCTGTGATATGTAGATATTAAGAACCTGTGATATGTAGATATTAAGAACCTGCGATATGTAGATATTAAGAACCTGTGATATGTAGATATTAAGAACCTGTGATATGTAGATATTAAGAACCTGTGATATGTAGATATTAAGAACCTGTGATATGTAGATATTAAGCGCTATGACTTGGCATACAAATACCTGTGATAGATATTAAGAGTTCAGCTAATCAACTCGCAGTT